>NW_022155077.1:0-21054 GCF_001633185.2 Quercus lobata | reverse complement strand
CTTTTTTGGCAGATCTCATCCCGTTTTCGCTAAAAATAATGCCGGGAAGAGGTTTTATAATTTTTTGAATTTCTTTACTATTTTTTTCGGAATTTTTTTGCCCGGGTCGAGTATGAACGGAATTCTGGAATAAAATTTTGCTTTCACTTTTTCGGCCTATCTCGTCCCTTTATGTCTAGAAAAAATGTCGGGAATAGGTTTTATAATTTTTGGAATTTTTTTACTATTTTTTTCGAAATTTTCTTGCCAGGGTCGAGTATGAACGGAATTCTGGTGTAAAATTTTGTTTTCACTTTTTCGACTTATCTTATCCCGTTTTCGCAAAAAATAATGCCGGGAATAGGTTTTATAATTTTTTGAATTTTCTTACTATTTTTTTCAGAATTTTCTTGCTCGGGTCGTCGATGAACGGAATTTTGGAGTAAAATTTATTTTTCACTTTTCCGCCTATCTTGTCCCGTTTTGTCTAAAAAAAATGCCGGGAATAGGTTTTATAATTATTTGAATTTTTTTACTATTTTTTTCGTAATTTTCTTGCCCGGGTCGAGTATTAACGGGATTCTGTAGTAAAATTTTGTGTTCACTTTTTCGGCCTATCTCCTCCCTTTTGTCTAAATAATGGCGGGAAGGGTTTTATCAATTTTTTGAATTTCTTTACTATTTTTTTCGGAATTTTCTCTTGCCGACTTCCGAATATGAACGGAATTCTGGGAGTAATATTTTTTTTTTCACTTTTTGGCAGATCTCACCTGTTTTTCGCTAAAAATAATGCCGGAAGAGGTTTTTATAATTTTTTGAAATTTTTTTAACTATTTTTTTGGAATTTTTTTGCCCGGATCAAAGTATGGATCGAATTCTGGAGTTAAAATTTGTTTTCACTTTTTCGGCATCTCATCCTTTTTGGCAAAATACTGCCGGGAAGAGGTTTTAATAATTTTTGTGAATTGTTTACCTTTTTTTTCGGAATTTTCTTGTCTTGCCCGGGTTCGATTATGACGAATCTGGAGTAAAAATGTTTGTTGTTGCTTTTAGGGCTGTATTGTCCGTTTTGGCTAAAAAAATGCCGAGAGACGGTTTTATAATTTTTTTGAATTTTCTTCACTAATTTTTTTTCGGAATTTTCATTCCCTGGTCGAGTATGAACCGAAATCGGGACTAAAATTTTGTTTTCACTTTTTTGACCTATATCATCCCGTTTTGGCTAAAAATAATGCTGGGAAGAGGTTTTATAATTTTTTGAATTTTTTTACTATTTTTTTCGGAATTTTCTTGCCCGGGTCTAGTATGAACGGAAATCGGGACTAAAATTTTGGTTTTACTTTTTTCACCTATATCATCCCGTTTTGGCTAAAAATAATGCTGCGAAGAGGTTTTTAATTTTTTTAATTTTTTTACTATTTTTTTTCGGAATTTTCTTGGCCGGGTCGATTATGAACGGAATTCTGGAGTAAAATTTTGTTTTTACTTTTTCGGCCTATGTCGTCCCGTTTTGTCTAGAAAAAATGCTGGGAAGAGGTTTTATAATTTTTTGAATTTTATAACTATTTTTTTCGGAATTTTCTTGCTCGGGTCGAGTATGTATGGAATTCTGGAGCAAAATGTTGTTTTCACTTTTTCGTCCAAACTCCTCCCGTATTGGCTAAAAATAATGCCGGGAAGGGGTTTTACAATTTTTTGAATTTTTTTACTATTTTTTTCGGAATTTTCTTGCCAGGGTCGAGTGTGAACGGAATTCTGGAGTAAAATTTTGTTTTCACTTTTTCGGCTTATCTCATCCCGTTTTCGCTAAAAATAATGCCGGGAATAGGTTTTATAATTTTTTGAATTTTCTTACTATTTTTTTCGGAATTTTCTTGCTCGGGTCGTGGATGAACGGAAATTTGGAGTAAAATTTTGTTTTCACTTTTTCGGCCTATCTCGTCCCGTTTTGTCTAAAAAAAATGCTGGGAAGAGGTTTTATAATTATTTGAACTTTTTTCCTATTTTTTTCGAAATTTTCTTGCCCGGGTCGAGTAGTAACGGGATTCTGGAGTAAAATTTTGTGTTCACTTTGTCGGCCTATCTCCTCCCTTTTTATGTAAAAATAATGTCGGGAAGAGGTTTTATAATTTTTTGAATTTCTTTACTATTTTTTTCTGAATTTTCTTGCCCGATTCGAATATGAACGGAATTCTGGAGTAAAATTTTGTTTTCACTTTTTTGGCCTATCTCATCCCGTTTTTGCTAAAAATAATGCCGGGAAGAGGTTTTATAATTTTCTGAATTTCTTTACTATTTTTTTCGGAATTTTTTTGCCCGGGTCGAGTATGAACGGAATTCTGGAGTAAAATTTTGCTTTCACTTTTTCGGCCTATCTCGTCCCGTTATGTCTAGAAAAAATGTCGGGAATAGGTTTTATACTTTTTTGAATTTTTTTTCTATTTTTTTCGAAATTTTCTTGCCAGGGTCGAGTATGAACGGAATTCTGGAGTAAAATTTTGTTTTCACTTTTTCGACCTATCTTATCCCGTTTTTGCTAAAAATAATGCCGGGAATAGGTTGTATAATTATTTGAATTTTCTTACTATTTTTTTCAGAATTTTCTTGCTCGGATCGTGGATGAACGAAATTTTGGAGTAAAATTTTGTTTTCACTTTTCGGCCTATCTTGTCCCGTTTTGTCTAAAAAAAATGCCGGGAAGAGGTGTTATAATTATTTGAACTTTTTTACTATTTTTTTCGAGATTTTCTTGCCCGGGTCGAGTAGTAACGGGATTCTGGAGTAAAATTTTGTGTTCACTTTGTCGGCCTATCTCCTCCCTTTTTATCTAAAAATAATGTCGGGAAGAGGTTTTATAATTTTTTGAATTTCTTTACAATTTTTTTCGGAATTTTCTTGCCCGATTCGAATATGAACGGAATTCTGGAGTAAAATTTTGTTTTCACTTTTTTGGCAGATCTCATCCCGTTTTCGCTAAAATATCCGGGAAGAAGGTTTTATAATTTTTTGAATTTCTTTACTATTTTTTCGGAATTTCTTGCCCGGGTCGAGTACGAACGGAATTCTGGAGTAAAATTTGCTTTCACTTTTTTCGGCCTAATCTCGTCCTTATGTCTAGAAAAAATGTCGGGATAAGGTTTTTAATAATTTTTTGAATTTTTTACTATTTTTTTCGAAATTTTTTGGCCAGGGTCGAGTATGAACGGAATTCTGGGGTAAAATTTTGTTTTCACTTTTTCGACTTATCTTATCCCGTTTTCGCTAAAAATAATGCCGGGAATAGGTTTTATAATTTTTTGAATTTTCTTACTATTTTTTTCGGAATTTTCTTGCTCGGGTCGTCGATGAACGGAATTTTGGAGTAAAATTTATTTTTCACTTTTCGGCCTATCTTGTCCCGTTTTGTCTAAAAAAAATGCCGGGAAGAGGTTTTATAATTATTTGAATTTTTTTACTATTTTTTTCGTAATTTTCTTGCCCGGGTCGAGTATTAACGGATTCTGTAGTAAAATTTTGTGTTCACTTTTTCGGCCTATCTCCTCCCTTTTTGTCTAAAAATAATGGCGGGAAGAGGTTTTATAATTTTTTGAATTTCTTTACTATTTTTTTCGGAATTTTCTTGCCCGATTCGAATATGAACGGAATTCTGGAGTAAAATTTTTTTTTCACTTTTTTGGCAGATCTCATCCTGTTTTCGCTAAAAATAATGCCGGGAAGAGGTTTTATAATTTTTTGAATTTTTTTCCTATTTTTTTGGAATTTTTTTGCCCGGATCAAGTATGATCGGAATTCTGGAGTAAAATTTTGTTTTCACTTTTTCGGCCTATCTCATCCCTTTTTGGCAAAAAATACTGCCGGGAAGAGGTTTAATAATTTTTTGAATTGTTTTACTTTTTTTTCGGAATTTTCTTGCCCGGGTCGATTATGAACGGAAATCTGGAGTAAAATTTTGTTGTTGCTTTTACGGCTTATGTCGTCCCGTTTTGGCTAAAAAAAATGTCGAGAAGAGGTTTTATAATTTTCTGAATTTTCTTACTATTTTTTTCGGAATTTTCTTGCTCGGGTCGAGTATGAACGGAATTCTGGAGTAAAATTTTGTTTTCACTTTTTCAGCCTATCTCGTCCCGTTTTGGCTAAAAATAATGCCGGGAAGAGGTTTTATAATTTTTTGAAATTTTTAACTATTTTTTTCGGAATTTTTTTGCCCTGGTCGAGTATGAACGGAATTCTGGAGTAAAATTTCGTTTTCACTTTTTCGGCCTATCTCATCCTTTTTTGGCTAAAAATAATGCCGGGAATAGGTTTTATAATTTTATAATTTTTTTACTATTTTTTTCGGAATTTTCTTGGCCGGGTCGATTATGAACGGAATTCTGGAGTAAAATTTTGTTTTTACTTTTTCGGCCTATGTCGTCCCGTTTTGTCTAGAAAAAATGCTGGGAAGAGGTTTTATAATTTTTTGAATTTTATAACTATTTTTTTCGGAATTTTCTTGCTCGGGTCGAGTATGTATGGAATTCTGGAGCAAAATGTTGTTTTCACTTTTTCGTCCAAACTCCTCCCGTATTGGCTAAAAATAATGCCGGGAAGGGGTTTTACAATTTTCTGAATTTTTTTACTATTTTTTTCGGAATTTTCTTGCCAGGGTCGAGTGTGAACGGAATTCTGGAGTAAAATTTTGTTTTCACTTTTTCGGCTTATCTCATCCCGTTTTCGCTAAAAATAATGCCGGGAATAGGTTTTATAATTTTTTGAATTTTCTTACTATTTTTTTCAGAATTTTCTTGCTCGGGTCGTGGATGAACTGAATTTTGGAGTAAAATTTTGTTTTCACTTTTCGGCCTATCTTGTCCCGTTTTGTCTAAAAAAAATGCCGGGAAGAGGTTTTATAATTATTTGAACTTTTTTACTATTTTTTTCGAAATTTTCTTGCCCGGGTCGAGTAGTAACGGGATTCTGGAGTAAAATTTTGTGTTCACTTTGTCGGCCTATCTCCTCCCTTTTTATCTAAAAATAATGTCAGGAAGAGGTTTTATAATTTTTTGAATTTCTTTACTATTTTTTTCGGAATTTTCTTGCCCGATTCGAATATGAATGGAATTCTGGAGTAAAATTTTGTTGTCACTTTTTTGGCAGATCTCATCCCGTTTTCGCTAAAAATAATGCCGGGACGAGGTTTTATAATTTTTTGAATTTCTTTACTATTTTTTTCGGAATTTTTTTGCCCGGGTCGAGTATGAACGGAATTCTGGAGTAAAATTTTGCTTTCACTTTTTCGGCCTATCTCGTCGCTTTATGTCTAGAAAAAATATCGGGAATAGGTTTTATAATTTTTTGAATTTTTTTACTACTTTTTTCGAAATTTTCTTGCCAGGGTCGAGTATGAACGGAATTCTGGGGTAAAATTTTGTTTTCACTTTTTCGACTTATCTTATCCCGTTTTCGCTAAAAATAATGCCGGGAATAGGTTTTATAATTTTTTGAATTTTCTTACTATTTTTTTCGGAATTTTCTTGCTCGGGTCGTCGATGAACGGAATTTTGGAGTAAAATTTATTTTTCACTTTTCGGCCTATCTTGTCCCGTTTTGTCTAAAAAAAATGTCGGGAAGACGTTTTATAATTATTTGAATTTTTTTACTATTTTTTTCGAAATTTTCTTGCCCGGGTCGAGTATTAACGGGATTCTGGAGTAAAATTTTGTGTTCACTTTTTCGGCCTATCTCCTCCCTTTTTGTCTAAAAATAATGGCGGGAAGAGGTTTTATAATTTTTTGAATTTCTTTCCTATTTTTTTCGGAATTTTCTTGCCCGATTCGAATATGAACGGAATTCTGGAGTAAAATTTTGTTTTCACTTTTTTGGCAGATCTCATCCCGTTTTCGCTAAAAATAATGCCGGGAAGAGGTTTTATAATTTTTTGAATTTTTTTACTAATTTTTTGGAATTTTTTTGCCCGGATCGAGTATGATCGGAATTCTGGAGTAAAATTTTGTTTTCACTTTTTCGGCCTATCTCATCCCTTTTTGGCAAAAAATACTACCGGGAAGAGGTTTAATAATTTTTTGAATTGTTTTACTTTTTTTTCGGAATTTTCTTGCCCGGGTCGATTATGAACGGAATTCTGGAGTAAAATTTTGTTGTTGCTTTTACGGCTTATCTCGTTCCGTTTTGGCTAAAAAAAATGCCGAGAAGAGGTTTTATAATTTTTTGAATTTTTTTACTAATTTTTTGGAATTTTTTTGCCCGGATCGAGTATGATCGGAATTCTGGAGTAAAATTTCGTTTTCACTTTTTCGGCTGATCTCATCCTTTTTTGGCTAAAAATAATGCCGGGAATAGGTTTTATAATTTTTTAATTTTTTTACTATTTTTTTCGGAATTTTCTTGGCCGGGTCGATTATGAACGGAATTCTGGACTAAAATTTTGTTTTTACTTTTTCGGCCTATCTCGTCCCGTTTTGTCTAGAAAAAATGCTGGGAAGAGGTTTTATAATTTTTTGAATTTTATAACTATTTTTTCGGAATTTTCTTGCTCGGGTCGAGTATGAACGGAATTCTGGAGCAAAATGTTGTTTTCACTTTTTCGTCCTAACTCCTCCCGTATTAGCTAAAAATAATGCCGGGAAGAGGTTTTACAATTTTTTGAATTTTTTTACTATTTTTTTCGGAATTCTCTTGCCCATGTCGAGTATGAAAGAAATTCTGGTGTAAAATTTTGTTTTCACTTCTTCGGGCTATCTCATCCCGTATTGGCTAAAAATAATGCCGGGAAGAGGTTTTACAATTTTTTGAATTTTTTAGCTATTTTTTTCTGAATTTTCTGGCCCGGGTCGAATATGAACGGAATTCTGGAGTAAAATTTTGTTTTCACTTTTTCCGCTTATCTCATCCCGTTTTCACTAAAAATAATGCCGGGAATAGGTTTTATAATTTTTTGAATTTTCTTACTATTTTTTTCGGAATTTTCTTGCTCGGGTCGTGGATGAACGGAAATTTTGGACTTTTTCGGCCTATCTCGTCCCGTTTTGTCTAAAAAAAATGCCGGGAAGAGGTTTTATAATTATTTGAACTTTTTTACTATTTTTTTCGAAATTTTCTTGCCCGGGTCAAGTAGTAACGGGATTCTGGAGTAAAATTCTGTGTTCACTTTTTCGGCCTATCTCCTCCCTTTTTGTCTAAAAATAATGTCGGGAAGAGGTTTTATAATTTTTTGAATTTTCTTACTATTTTTTTCGGAATTTTCTTGCCCGGGTCGAGTATGATCGGAATTCTGGAGTAAAATTTTTTTTTCACTTTTTCAGCCTATCTCATCCCGTTTTGGCTAAAAATAATGCCGGGAAGAGGTTTTATAATTTTTTGAAATTTTTAACTATTTTTTTCGGAATTTTTTTGCCCTGGTCGAGTATGAACGGAATTCTGGAGTAAAATTTCGTTTTCACTTTTTCGGCCTATCTCCTCCCTTTCTGTCTAAAAATAATGGCGGGAAGAGGTTTTATAATTTTTTGAATTTCTTTACTATTTTTTTCGGAATTTTCTTGCCCGATTCGAATATGAACGGAATTCTGGGGTAAAATTTTGTTTTCACTTTTTTGGCAGATCTCATCCCGTTTTCGCTAAAAATAATGCCGGGAAGAGGTTTTATAATTTTTTGAATTTTTTTACTATTTTTTTGGAATTTTTTTGCCCAGATCAAGTATGATCGGAATTCTGGAGTAAAATTTTGTTTTCACTTTTTCGGCCTATCTCATCCCTTTTTGGCAAAAAATACTGCCGGGAAGAGGTTTAATAATTTTTTGAATTGTTTTACTTTTTTTTCGGAATTTTCTTGCCCGGGTCGATTATGAACGGAAATCTGGAGTAAAATTTTGTTGTTGCTTTTACGGCTTATCTCGTCCCGTTTTGGCTAAAAAAAATGCCGAGAAGAGGTTTTATAATTTTTTGAATTTTCTTACTATTTTTTTCGGAATTTTCTTGCTCGGGTCGAGTATGATCGGAATTCTGGAGTAAAATTTTGTTTTCACTTTTTCGGCCTACCTCATCCCGTTTTCGCTAAAAATAATGCCGGGAATAGGTTTTATAATTTTTTGAATTTTCTTACTATTTTTTTCGGAATTTTCTTGCTCGGGTCGAGTATGAACGGAATTCTGGAGTAAAATTTTGTTTTCACTTTTTCGGCTTACCTCATCCCGTTTTCGCTAAAAATAATGCCGGGAATAGGTTTTATAATTTTTTGAATTTTCTTACTATTTTTTTCGGAATTTTCTTGCTCGGGTCGTGGATGAACGGAAATTTGGACTTTTTCGGCCTATCTCGTCCCGTTTTGTCTAAAAAAAATGCCGGGAAGAGGTTTTATAATTATTTGAACTTTTTTACTATTTTTTTCGAAATTTTCTTGCCCGGGTCGAGTAGTAACGGGATTCTGGAGTAAAATTCTGTGTTCACTTTTTCGGCCTATCTCCTCCCTTTTTGTCTAAAAATAATGTCGGGAAGAGGTTTTATAATTTTTTGAATTTTCTTACTATTTTTTTCGGAATTTTCTTGCTCGGGTCGAGTATGATCGGAATTCTGGAGTAAAATTTTGTTTTCACTTTTTCAGCCTATCTCATCCCGTTTTGGCTAAAAATAATGCCGGGAAGAGGTTTTATAATTTTTCGAAATTTTTAACTATTTTTTTCGGAATTTTTTTGCCCTGGTCGAGTATGAACGGAATTCTGGAGTAAAATTTCGTTTTCACTTTTTCGGCCTATCTCATCCTTTTTTGGCTAAAAATAATGCCGGGAATAGGTTTTATAATTTTTTAATTTTTTTACTATTTTTTTCGGAATTTTCTAGGCCGGGTCGATTATGAACGGAATTCTGGAGTAAAATTTTATTTTTACTTTTTCGGCCTATCTCGTCCCGTTCTGTATAGAAAAAATGCTGGGAAGAGGTTTTATAATTTTTTGAATTTTATAACTATTTTTTTCGGAATTTTCTTGCTCGGGTCGAGTATGAACGGAATTCTGGAGCAAAATGTTGTTTTCACTTTTTCGTCCTAACTCCACCCGTATTGGCTAAAAATAATGCCGGGAAGAGGTTTTACAATTTTTTGAATTTTTTTACTATTTTTTTCGGAATTCTCTTGCCCGTGTCGAGTATGAAAGAAATTCTGGTGTAAAATTTTGTTTTCACTTCTTCGGGCTATCTCATCCCGTATTGGCTAAAAATAATGCCGGGAAGAGATTTTACAATTTTTTGAATTTTTTTGCTATTTTTTTCTGAATTTTCTGGCCCGGGTCGAGTATGAACGGAATTCTGGAGTAAAATTTTGTTTTCACTTTTTCCGCTTATCTCATCCCGTTTTCACTAAAAATAATGCCGGGAATAGGTTTTATAATTTTTTGAATTTTTTTACTATTTTTTTCGGAATTTTCTTGCTAGGGTCGAGTATGAACGGAATTCTGGAGTAAAATTTTGTTTTCACTTTTTCGGCTTATCTCATCCTGTTTTCGCTAAAAATAATGCCGGGAATAGGTTTTATAATTTTTTGAATTTTCTTACTATTTTTTTCGGAATTTTCTTGCTCGGGTCGTGGATGAACGGAAATTTGGAGTAAAATTTTGTTTTCACTTTTTCGGCCTATCTCGTCCCGTTTTGTCTAAAAAAAATGCCGGGAAGAGGTTTTATAATTATTTGAACTTTTTTACTATTTTTTTCGAAATTTTCTTGCCCGGGTCGAGTAGTAACGGGATTCTGGAGTAAAATTTTGTGTTCACTTTTTCGGCCTATCTCCTCCCTTTTTTGTCTAAAAATAATGTCGGGAAGAGGTTTTATAATTTTTTGAATTTCTTTACTATTTTTTAAGGAATTTTCTTGCCCAGGTCGATCAAAAACGGAATTCCGGAGAAAAATTTTGTTTTTACTTTTTTGGCCTATCTCGTCCCGTTTTGTCTAGAAAAAATACCGGGAAGAGGTTTTATAATTTTTTGAATTTTTTTACTATTTTTTTCGGAATTCTCTTGCCCATGTCGAGTATGAACGGAATTCTGGAGTAAAATTTTGTTTTCACTTCTTCAGGCTATTTCATCCCGTATTGGCTAAAAATAATGCCGGGAAGAGGTTTTACAATTTTTTGAATTTTTTTGCTATTTTTTTCTGAATTTTCTTGCTCGGGTCGAGTATGAACGGAATTTTGGAGTAAAATTTTGTTTTCACTTTTTCCGCTTATCTCATCCCGTTTTCGCTAAAAATAATGCCGGGAATAGGTTTTATAATTTTTTGAATTTTCTTACTATTTTTTTCGGAATTTTCTTGCTCGGGTCGTGGATGAACGGAAATTTGGACTTTTTCGGCCTATCTCGTCCCGTTTTGTCTAAAAAAAATGCCGGGAATAGGTTTTATAATTATTTGAACTTTTTTACTATTTTTTTCGAAATTTTCTTGCCCGGGTCGAGTAGTAACGGGATTCTGGAGTAAAATTCTGTGTTCACTTTTTCGGCCTATCTCCTCCCTTTTTGTCTAAAAATAATGTCGGGAAGAGGTTTTATAATTTTTTGAATTTTTTTACTCTTTTTTTCGGAATTTTCTTGCCCGATTCGAATATGAACGGAATTCTGGAGTAAAATTTTGTTTTCACTTTTTTGGCCTATCTCATCCCGTTTTTGCTAAAAATAATGCCGGGAAGAGGTTTTATAATTTTTTGAATTTCTATACTATTTTTTTCGGAATTTTCTTGCTCGGGTCGTGGATGAACGAAATTTTGGAGTAAAATTTTGCTTTCACTTTTTCGGCCTATCTCGTCCCGTTTTGTCTAAAAAAAATGCAGGGAAGAGGTTTTGTAATTATTTGAATTTTTTTCTATTTTTTTCGAAATTTTCTTGCCCGGATCGAGTATTAACGGGATTCTGAAGTAAAATTTTGTGTTCACTTTTTCAGCCTATCTCCTCCCTTTTTGTCTAAAAATAATGTCGGGAAGAGGTTTTATAATTTTTTGAATTTTTTTACTCTTTTTTTCGGAATTTTCTTGCCCGATTCGAATATGAACGGAATTCTGGAGTAAAATTTTGTTTTCACTTTTTTGGCCTATCTCATCCCGTTTTTGCTAAAAATAATGCCGGGAAGAGGTTTTATAATTTTTTGAATTTCTATACTATTTTTTTCGGAATTTTTTTGCCCGGGTCGAGTATGAACGGAATTCTGGACTAAAATTTTGCTTTCACTTTTTCGGCCTATCTCGTCCCTTTATGTCTAGAAAAAATGTCGGGAATAGGTTTTATAATTTTTTGAATTTTTTTACTATTTTTTTCGAAATTTTCTTGCCAGGGTCGAGTATGAACGGAATTCTGGAGTAAAATTTTGTTTTCACTTTTTCGACTTATCTTATCCCGTTTTCGCTAAAAATAATGCCGGGAATAGGTTTTATAATTTTTTGAATTTTCTTACTATTTTTTTCGGAATTTTCTTGCTCGGGTCGTCGATGAACGGAATTTTGGAGTAAAATTTATTTTTCACTTTTCGGCCTATCTTGTCCCGTTTTGTCTAAAAAAAATGCCGGGAAGAGGTTTTATAATTATTTGAATTTTTTTACTATTTTTTTCGTAATTTTCTTGCCCGGGTCGAGTATTAACGGGATTCTGTAGTAAAATTTTGTGTTCACTTTTTCGGCCTATCTCCTCCCTTTTTGTCTAAAAATAATGGCGGGAAGAGGTTTTATAATTTTTTGAATTTCTTTACTATTTTTTTCGGAATTTTCTTGCCCGATTCGAATATGAACGGAATTCTGGAGTAAAATTTTGTTTTCACTTTTTTGGCAGATCTCATCCCGTTTTGGCTAATAATAATGCCGGGAAGATGTGTTCTAATTTTTTGAATTTTTTTACTATTTTTTTTGGAATTTTTTTGCCCGGATCGAGTATGATCGGAATTCTGGTGTAAAATTTTGTTTTCACTTTTTCGGCCTATCTCTTCCCTTTTTGGCAAAAAATACTGCCGGGAAGAGGTTTAATAATTTTTTGAATTGTTTTCCTTTTTTTTCGGAATTTTCTTGCCCGGGTCGATTATGAACGGAATTCTGGTGTAAAATTTTGCTTTCACTTTTTCGGCCTATCTCGTCCCTTTATGTCTAGAAAAAATGTCGGGAATAGGTTTTATAATTTTTTGAATTTTTTTACTATTTTTTTCGAAATTTTCTTGCCAGGGTCGAGTATGAACGGAATTCTGGAGTAAAATTTTGTTTTCACTTTTTCGACTTATCTTATCCCGTTTTCGCTAAAAATAATGTCGGGAATAGGTTTTATAATTTTTTGAATTTTCTTACTATTTTTTTCGGAATTTTCTTTCTCGGGTTGTCGATGAGCGGAATTTTGGAGTAAAATTTATTTTTCACTTTTCGGCCTATCTTGTCCCGTTTTGTCTAAAAAAAAATGTCGGGAAGAGGTTTTATAATTATTTGAATTTTTTTACTATTTTTTTCGAAATTTTCTTGCCCGGGTCGAGTATTAACGGGATTCTGGAGTAAAATTTTGTGTTCACTTTTTCGGCCTATCTCCTCCCTTTTTGTCTAAAAATAATGGCGGGAAGAGGTTTTATAATTTTTTGAATTTCTTTACTATTTTTTTCGGAATTTTCTTGCCCGATTCGAATATGAACGGAATTCTGGAGTAAAATTTTGTTTTCACTTTTTTGGCAGATCCCATCCCGTTTTCGCTAAAAATAATGCCGGGAAGAGGTTTTATAATTTTTTGAATTTCTTTACTATTTTTTTCGGAATTTTTTTGCCCGGGTCAAGTATGAACGGAATTCTGGAGTAAAATTTTGTTTTCACTTTTTCGGCCTATCTAATCCCGTTTTGGCTAAAAATAATGCCGGGAAGAGGTGTTCTAATTTTTTGAATTTTTTTACTATTTTTTTTGGAATTTTTTTGCCCGGATCGAGTATGATCGGAATTCTGGAGTAAAATTTTGTTTTCACTTTTTCGGCCTATCTCATCCCTTTTTGGCAAAAAATACTGCCGGGAAGAGGTTTAATAATTTTTTGAATTGTTTTACTTTTTTTTCGGAATTTTCTTGCCCGGGTCGATTATGAACGGAATTCTGGAGTAAAATTTTGTTCTTGCTTTTACGGCTTATCTCGTCCCGTTTTGGCTAAAAAAAATGCCGAGAAGAGGTTTATAATTTTTTGAATTTTCTTACTATTTTTTTCGAAATTTTATTGCCCGGGTCGAGTATGAACGGAATTCTGGAGTAAAATTTTGTTTTCACTTTTTCAGCCTATCTCGTCCCGTTTTGGCTAAAAATAATGCCGGTAAGAGGTTTTATAATTTTTTGAAATTTTTAACTATTTTTTTCGGAATTTTTTTGCCCTGGTCGAGTATGAACGGAATTCTGGAGTAAAATTTCGTTTTCACTTTTTCGGCCTATCTCATCCTTTTTTGGCAAAAAATAATGCCGGGAATAGGTTTTATAATTTTTTAATTTTTTTACTATTTTTTTCGGAATTTTCTTGGCCGGGTCGATTATGAACGGAATTCTGGAGTAAAATTTTGTTTTTACTTTTTCGGCCTATCTCGTCCCGTTTTGTATAGAAAAAATGCTGGGAAGAGGTTTTATAATTTTTTGAATTTTATAACTATTTTTTTCGGAATTTTCTTGCTCGGGTCGAGTATGAACGGAATTCTGGAGCAAAATGTTGTTTTCACTTTTTCGTCCTAACTCCTCCCGTATTGGCTAAAAATAATGCCGGGAAGAGGTTATACAATTTTTTGAATTTTTTTACTATTTTTTTCGGAATTCTCTTTCCCGTGTCGAGTATGAAAGAAATTCTGGTGTAAAATTTTGTTTTCACTTCTTCGGGCTATCTCATCCCGTATTGGCTAAAAATAATGCCGGGAAGAGATTTTACAATTTTTTGAATTTTTTTGCTATTTTTTTCTGAATTTTCTGGCCCGGGTCGAGTATGAACAGAATTCTGGAGTAAAATTTTGTTTTCACTTTTTCCGCTTATCTCATCCCGTTTTCACTAAAAATAATGCCGGGAATAGGTTTTATAATTTTTTGAATTTTTTTACTATATTTTTCGGAATTTCCTTGCCAGGGTCGAGTATGAACGGAATTCTGGAGTAAAATTTTGTTTTCACTTCTTCGGGCTATTTCATCCCGTATTGGCTAAAAATAATGCCGGGAAGAGGTTTTACAATTTTTTGAATTTTTTTGCTATTTTTTTCTGAATTTTCTTGCCCGGGTCGAGTATGAACGGAATTTTGGAGTAAAATTTTGTTTTCACTTTTTCCGCTTATCTCATCCCGTTTTCACTAAAAATAATGCCGGGAATAGGTTTTATAATTTTTTGAATTTTTTTACTTTTTTTTTCGGAATTTCCTTGCCAGGGTCGACTATGAACGGAATTCTGGAGTAAAATTTTGTTTTCACTTTTTCGGCTTATCTCATCCCGTTTTCGCTAAAAATAATGCTGGGAATAGGTTTTATAATTTTTTGAATTTTCTTACTATTTTTTTCGGAATTTTCTTGCTCGGGTCGTGGATGAACGGAAATTTGGAGTAAAATTTTGTTTTCACTTTTTCAGCCTATCTCGTCCCGTTTTGTCTAAAAAAAATGCCGGGAAGTGGTTTTATAATTATTTGAATTTTTTTCCTATTTTTTTCGAAATTTTCTTGCCCGGGACGAGCAGTAACGGGATTCTGGAGTAAAATTTTGTGTTCACTTTTTCGGTCTATCTCCTCCCTTTTTGTCTAAAAATAATGTCGGGAAGAGGTTTTATAATTTTTTGAATTTCTTTACAATTTTTTTCGGAATTTTCTTGCCCGATTCGAATATGAACGGAATTCTGGAGTAAAATTTTGTTTTTGCTTTTACGGCCTATCTCGTCCCGTTTTGGCTAAAAAAAATGCCGAGAAGAGGTTTTATAATTTTTTGAATTTTCTTACTATTTTTTTCAGAATTTTCTTGCCCGGGTCGAGTATGAACGGAATTCTGGAGTAAAATTTTGTTTTCACTTTTTCAGCCTATCTCATCCCCTTTTGGCTAAAAATAATACGGGAAGAGGTTTTATAATTTTTTGAGTTTTTTTGCTAGTTTTTTTCGGAATTTTCTTGCCCGGGTTGAGTATGAACGGAATTCTGGAGTAAAATTTTGTTTTCACTTTTTCGGCTTATTTCATCCCGTTTTCGCTAAAAATAATGCTGGGAATTGGTTTTACAATTTTTTGAATTTTCTTACAATTTTTTTCGGAATTTTCTTGCCCGGGTCGAGTATCAACGGAATTCTGGAGTAAAATTTTGTTTTCACTTTTTCAGCCTATCTCGTCCCATTTTGGCTAAAAATAATGCCGGGAACAGGTTTTATAATTTTTTGAATTTTTTTACTATTTTTTTCGGAATTTTTTAGCCCGGGTCGAGTATGAACGGGATTCTGGAGTAAAATTTTGTGTTCACTTTTTCGGCATATCTCCTCCCTTTTTGTCTAAAAATAATGGCGGGAAGAGGTTTTATAATTTTTTGAATTTCTTCACTATTTTTTTTGGAATTTTCTTGCCCGATTCGAATATGAACGGAATTCTGGAGTAAAATTTTGTTTTCAATTTTTTGGCAGATCTCATCCCGTTTTCGCTAAAAATAATGCCGGGAAGAGGTTTTATAATTTTTTGAATTTCTTTACTATTTTTTTCGGAATTTTATTGCCCGGGTCAAGTATGAACGGAATTCTGGAGTAAAATTTTGTTTTCACTTTTTCGGCCTATCTCATCCCGTTTTGGCTAAAAATAATGCCGGGAAGAGGTGTTCTAATTTTTTGAAATTTTTTACTATTTTTTTTGGAATTTTTTTGCCCGGATCGAGTATGATCGGAATTCTGGAGTAAAATTTTGTTTTCACTTTTTCGGCCTATCTCATCCCTTTTTGGCAAAAAATACTGCCGAGAATAGGTTTTATAATTTTTTAATTTTTTTACTATTTTTTTCGGAATTTTCTTGGCCGGGTCGATTATGAACGGAATTCTGGAGTAAAATTTTGTTTTTACTTTTTCGGCCTATCTCGTCCCGTTTTGTCTAGAAAAAATGCTGGGAAGAGGTTTTATAATTTTTCGAATTTTATAACTATTTTTTTCGGAATTTTCTTGCTCGGGTCGAGTATGAACGGAATTCAGGAGCAAAATGTTGTTTTACTTTTTCGTCCTAACTCCTCCCGTATTGGCTAAAAATAATGCCGGGAATAGGTTTTACAATTTTTTGAATTTTTTTACTATTTTTTTCGGAATTCTCTTGCCCGTGTCGAGTACGAAAGAAATTCTAGTGTAAAATTTTGTTTTCACTTCTTCGGGCTATCTCATCCCGTATTGGCTAAAAATAATGCCGGGAAGAGATTTTACAATTTTTTGAATTTTTTTGCTATTTTTTTCTGAATTTTCTGGCCCGGGTCGAGTATGAACGGAATTCTGGAGTAAAATTTTGTTTTCACTTTTTCCGCTTATCTCATCCCGTTTTCACTAAAAATAATGCCGGGAATAGGTTTTATAATCTTTTGAATTTTTTTACTATTTTTTTCGGAATTTTCTTGCCAGGGTCGAGTATGAACGGAATTCTGGAGTAAAATTTTGTTTTCACTTTTTCGGCTTATCTCATCCCGTTTTCGCTAAAAATAATGCCGGGAATAGGTTTTATAATTTTTTGAATTTTCTTACTATTTTTTTCGGAATTTTTTTGCTCGGGTCGTGGATGAACGGAAATTTGGAGTAAAATTTTGTTTTCACTTTTTCAGCCTATCTCGTCCCGTTTTGTCTAAAAAAAATGCCGGGAAGTGGTTTTATAATTATTTGAATTTTTTTCCTATTTTTTTCGAAATTTTCTTGCCCGGGACGAGCAGTAACGGGATTCTGGAGTAAAATTTTGTGTTCACTTTTTCGGTCTATCTCCTCCCTTTTTGTCTAAAAATAATGTCGGGAAGAGGTTTTATAATTTTTTGAATTTCTTTACAATTTTTTTCGGAATTTTCTTGCCCGATTCGAATATGAACGGAATTCTGGAGTAAAATTTTGTTTTCACTTTTTTGGCCTATCTCATCCCGTTTTTGCTAAAAATAATGCCGGGAAGAGGTTTTATAATTTTTTTGAATTTCTTTACTATTTTTTTCGGAATTTTTTTGCCCGGGTCGAGTATGAACGGAATTCTGGAGTAAAATTTTGTTTTCACTTTTTCGGCCTATCTCATCCCGTTTTGGCTAAAAATAATGCCGGGAAGAGGTGTTCTAATTTTATGAATTTTTTTACTTTTTTTTCGGAATTTTCTTGCCCGGGTCGATTATAAACGGAATTCTGGAGTAAAATTTTGTTTTTGCTTTTACGGCCTATCTCGTCCCGTTTTGGCTAAAAAAAATGCCGAGAAGAGGTTTTATAATTTTTTGAATTTTCTTACTATTTTTTTCGAAATTTTATTGCCCGGGTCGAGTATGAACGGAATTCTGGAGTAAAATTTTGTTTTCACTTTTTCATCCTATCTCGTCCCGTTTTGGCTAAAAATAATGCCGGTAAGAGGTTTTATAATTTTTTGAAATTTTTAACTATTTTTTTCGGAATTTTTTTGCCCTGGTCGAGTATGAACGGAATTCTGGAGTAAAATTTCGTTTTCACTTTTTCGGCCTATCTCATCCTTTTTTGGCAAAAAATAAGGCCGGGAATAGGTTTTATAATTTTTTAATTTTTTTACTATTTTTTTCGGAATTTTCTTGGCCGGGTCGATTATGAACGGAATTCTGGAGTAAAATTTTGTTTTTACTTTTTCGGCCTATCTCGTCCCGTTTTGTATAGAAAAAATGCTGGGAAGAGGTTTTATAATTTTTTGAATTTTATAACTATTTTTTTCGGAATTTTCTTGCTCGGGTCGAGTATGAACGGAATTCTGGAGCAAAATGTTGTTTTCACTTTTTCGTACTAACTCCTCCCGTATTGGCTAAAAATAATGCCGGGAAGAGGTTATACAATTTTTTGAATTTTTTTACTATTTTTTTCGGAATTCTCTTTCCCGTGTCGAGTATGAAAGAAATTCTGGTGTAAAATTTTGTTTTCACTTCTTCGGGCTATCTCATCCCGTATTGGCTAAAAATAATGCCGGGAAGAGATTTTACAATTTTTTGAATTTTTTTGCTATTTTTTTCTGAATTTTCTGGCCCGGGTCGAGTATGAACAGAATTCTGGAGTAAAATTTTGTTTTCACTTTTTCCGCTTATCTCATCCCGTTTTCACTAAAAATAATGCCGGGAATAGGTTTTATAATTTTTTGAATTTTTTTACTATATTTTTCGGAATTTCCTTGCCAGGGTCGAGTATGAACGGAATTCTGGAGTAAAATTTTGTTTTCACTTCTTCGGGCTATTTCATCCCGTATTGGCTAAAAATAATGCCGGGAAGAGGTTTTACAATTTTTTGAATTTTTTTGCTATTTTTTTCTGAATTTTCTTGCCCGGGTCGAGTATGAACGGAATTTTGGAGTAAAATTTTGTTTTCACTTTTTCCGCTTATCTCATCCCGTTTTCACTAAAAATAATGCCGGGAATAGGTTTTATAATTTTTTGAATTTTTTTACTTCTTTTTTCGGAATTTCCTTGCCAGGGTCGAGTATGAACGGAATTCTGGAGTAAAATTTTGTTTTCACTTTTTCGGCTTATCTCATCCCGTTTTCGCTAAAAATAATGCTGGGAATAGGTTTTATAATTTTTTGAATTTTCTTACTATTTTTTTCGGAATTTTCTTGCTCGGGTTGTGGATGAACGGAAATTTGGAGTAAAATTTTGTTTTCACTTTTTCGGCCTATCTCGTCCCGTTTTGTCTAAAAAAAATGCCGGGAAGTGGTTTTATAATTATTTGAATTTTTTTCCTATTTTTTTCGAAATTTTCTTGCCCGGGACGAGCAGTAACGGGATTCTGGAGTAAAATTTTGTGTTCACTTTTTCGGCCTATCTCCTCCCTTTTTGTCTAAAAATAATGTCGGGAAGAGGTTTTATAATTTTTTGAATTTCTTTTACTATTTTTTTTCGGGAATTTCTTGCCCGATTCGAATAATGAACGGAATTCTGGGAGTAAAATTGTTTTTCACTTTTTTGGCCTAATCTCATCCCGTTTTTGCTAAAAATAATGCCGGGAAGAGGTTTTATAATTTTTTGAATTTCTTTACTATTTTTTTCGGAATTTTTTTGCCCGGGTCGAGTATGAACGGAATTCTGGAGTAAAATTTTGTTTTCACTTTTTCGGCCTATCTCATCCCGTTTTGGCTAAAAATAATGCCGGGAAGAGGTGTTCTAATTTTATGAATTTTTTTACTTTTTTTTCGGAATTTTCTTGCCCGGGTCGATTATAAACGGAATTCTGGAGTAAAATTTTGTTTTTGCTTTTACGGCCTATCTCGTCCCGTTTTGGCTAAAAAAAATGCCGAGAAGAGGTTTTATAATTTTTTGAATTTTCTTACTATTTTTTTCAGAATTTTCTTGCCCGGGTCGAGTATGAACGGAATTCTGGAGTAAAATTTTGTTTTCACTTTTTCAGCCTATCTCATCCCCTTTTGGCTAAAAATAATACGGGAAGAGGTTTTATAATTTTTTGAGTTTTTTTGCTAGTTTTTTTCGGAATTTTCTTGCCCGGGTTGAGTATGAACGGAATTCTGGAGTAAAATTTTGTTTTCACTTTTTCGGCTTATTTCATCCCGTTTTCGCTAAAAATAATGCTGGGAATTGGTTTTACAATTTTTTGAATTTTCTTACAATTTTTTTCGGAATTTTCTTGCCCGGGTCGAGTATCAACGGAATTCTGGAGTAAAATTTTGTTTTCACTTTTTCAGCCTATCTCGTCCCGTTTTGGCTAAAAATAATGCCGGGAACAGGTTTTATAATTTTTTGAATTTTTTTACTATTTTTTTCGGAATTTTTTAGCCCGGGTCGAGTATGAACGGGATTCTGGAGTAAAATTTTGTGTTCACTTTTTCGGCATATCTCCTCCCTTTTTGTCTAAAAATAATGGCGGGAAGAGGTTTTATAATTTTTTGAATTTCTTCACTATTTTTTTCGGAATTTTCTTGCCCGATTCGAATATGAACGGAATTCTGGAGTAAAATTTTGTTTTCACTTTTTTGGCAGATCTCATCCCGTTTTCGCTAAAAATAATGCCGGGAAGAGGTTTTATAATTTTTTGAATTTCTTTACTATTTTTTTCGGAATTTTATTGCCCGGGTCAAGTATGAACGGAATTCTGGAGTAAAATTCTGTTTTCACTTTTTCGGCCTATCTCATCCCGTTTTGGCTAAAAATAATGCCGGGAAGAGGTGTTCTAATTTTTTGAATTTTTTTATTATTTTTTTTGGAATTTTTTTGCCCGGATCGAGTATGATCGGAATTCTGGAGTAAAATTTTGTTTTCACTTTTTCGGCCTATCTCATCCCTTTTTGGCAAAAAATACTGCCGGGAAGAGGTTTAATAATTTTTTGAATTGTTTTACTTTTTTTTTCGGAAATTTCTTGGCCGGTGTCGATATGAACGAATTCCTGGAGGTAAGATTTGTTTTTTAAACTTTTTCGGCCTATCTCGTGCCCGGTTTTGTCTAGAAAAAATGCTGGGAAGAGGTTTTATAATTTTTTTTTGATTTTTTATAACTATTTTTTTTATCGGGAATTTTCTTGCTCGGGTCGAGTATGAACGGATTCAAGGAGCAAAATGTTTGTTTTACCTTTTTCGTCCGTAACTTCCTCCGTATTGTCTAGAAAAAATGCTGGGAAGAGGTTTTATAATTTTTTGAATTTTATAACTATTTTTTTCGGAATTTTCTTGCTCGGGTCGAGTATGAACGGAATTCAGGAGCAAAATGTTGTTTTACTTTTTCGTCCTAACTCCTCCCGTATTGGCTAAAAATAATGCCGGGAATAGGTTTTACAATTTTTTGAATTTTTTTACTATTTTTTTCGGAATTCTCTTGCCCGTGTCGAGTACGAAAGAAATTCTAGTGTAAAATTTTGTTTTCACTTCTTCGGGCTATCTCATCCCGTATTGGCTAAAAATAATGCCGGGAAGAGATTTTACAATTTTTTGAATTTTTTTTCTATTTTTTT
>NW_022155076.1:0-21092 GCF_001633185.2 Quercus lobata | reverse complement strand
TAAAAAATTAAAAAACATCATCCAGGCTTCATTTTAAGACGAAACGGGTCAGGACAGGTCGAAAAATAGTGAACAAAAATAATTTCCTTCCTATCCGTTCGAACCCGACCCGAGTTAGAAAATTCGAAAATAAATGCAAAAAAATTTTAAAAATTAAAAAACATCATCCAGGCTTCATTACAAGATGAAACGGGACAGGACAGGCCGTAAGATAGAGAATAAAAAAAATTTCCTTCCTATCCGTTCAAACCCGACCCGAGTTAGAAAATTCAAAAATAAATGCAAAAAAATTTTAAAAATTAAAAAACATCATCCAAGTTTCATTACAAGAAGAAACGGGTGAAGAACAGCCGAAAAATAGAGAAGAAAAAAAAAATTTCTTTCTATCCGTTCGAACCCGTCACGAGTTAGAAAATTCAAAAATAAATGCAAAAAAATTTGAAAAATTAAAAAACATCATCCAGGCTTCATTACAAGATGAAACGGGTCAGGACAGGTCGTAAGATAGAGAGCAAAAAAAATTTCCTTCCTATCCGTTCGAACCCGACCCGAGTTAGAAAATTCAAATATAAATGCAAATAACTATTAAAAATTAAAAAACATCATCCAGGCTTCATTTCAAGACGAAACGGGTCAGGACAGGCCGTAAGATAGAGAACAAAAAAAATTTCCTTCCTATCCGTTCGAACCCGACCCGAGTTAGAAAATTCAAATGTAAATGCAAACAACTATTAAAAATTAAAAAACATCATCCAGGCTTCATTTCAAGACGAAACGGACCAAGGCAGGCCAAAAAAAGAGAACAAAAATAATTTCCTTCCTATCCGTTCGAACCCGACCCGAGTTAGAAAATTCAAAAATTAAGGCAAAAAAATTCTAAAAATTAAAAAACATCATCTAGTTTTCATTTCAAGACGAACGGGTGAAGACAAGCCGAAAAATAGAGAAGAAAACAAAATTTTCTTCCTATCCGTTCGAACCCGACCCGAGTTAGAAAATTCAAATATAATTGCAAAAAAATTCTAAAAATTAAAAAACATCATCCAAGCTTCATTACAAGACGAAACGGGTCAGGACAGGCCGTAAAATAGAGAACAAAAAAAATTTCCTTCCTATCCGTCCGAACCCGACCCGAGTGAGAAAATTCAAATATAAATGCAAAAAAATTTTAAAATTAGAAAACATCATCCAGGCTTCATTTCAAGACGAAACGGGCCAAGACAGGCCGAAAAATAGAGAATAAAAATAATTTACTTCCTATCCGTTCGAACCCGACCCGAGTTAGACAATTCAAAAATTAAGGCAAAAAAATTCTAAAAATTTAAAAACATCATATAGGTTTCATTTCAAGACGAAACGGGTGAAGACAAGCTAAAAAATAGAGAAGAAAACAAAATTTTCTTCCTATCCGTTCGAACACGACCCAAGTTAGAAAATTTGAATATAATTGCAAAAAAATTTTAAAAATTAAAAAACAACATCCAGGCTTCATTTTAAGACGATACGGGTCAGGACAGGCCGAAAATTAGAGACCAAAAAAAATTTCGTTCCTATCCATTCGAACCCGACCCGAGTTAGAAAATTCAAAAATAAATGCAAAAAAATTCTAAAAATTAAAAAATATCGTCCAGGTTTCATTACAAGAAGAAACGGGTGAAGACAGTCCGAAAAATAGAGAATAAAAAAAATTTATTTCCTATCCGATCGAACCCGACCCGAGTTACAGAATTCAAAAATAAATTCTAAAAAATTAAAAAACATCATCCAGGCTTCATTTTAAGACGAAACGGGTCAGGACAGGTCGAAAAATAGTGAACAAAAATAATTTCCTTCCTATCCGTTCGAACCCGACCCGAGTTAGAAAATTCAAAAATAAATGCAAAAAAATTTTAAAAATTAAAAAACATCATCCAGGCTTCATTACAAGATGAAACGGGACAGGACAGGCCGTAAGATAGAGAACAAAAAAAATTTCCTTCCTATCCGTTCAAACCCGACCCGAGTTAGAAAATTCAAAACTAAATGCAAAAAAATTTTAAAAATTAAAAAACATCATCCAGGTTTCATTACAAGAAGAAACGGGTGAAGACAGGCCGAAAAATAGAGAACAAAAAAAATTTCCTTCCTATCCGTTTGAACCCGACCCGAGTTAGAAAATTCAAATACAAATGTAAAAAAATTCTAAAAATTAAAAACCATCATCCAGGTATCATTTCAGGACGAAATGGGTAAAGACAGGCCGAAAAATAGAGACCAAAAAAAATTTCCTTCCTATCAGATCGATCACGACTCGAGTTAGAGAATTCAAAAACAAATGCAAAAAAATTCGAAAAATTAAAAAACAACATCCAGGCTTCATTTTAAGACGAAACGGGTCAGGACAGGCCGAAAAATAGAGACCAGAAAAAATTTCCTTCCTATCCGTTCGAACCCGACCCGTGTTAGAAAATTCGAAAATAAATGTAAAAAAATTTTAAAAATTAAAAAACATCATCCAGGCTTCATTTCAAGACGAAACGGGCCAAGACAGGCCGAAAAATAAAGAACAAAAACAATTTCCTTCCCATCCGTTCGAACCCGACCCGAGTTAGAAAATTTTAATATCAATGCAAAAAAATATTAAAAATTAAAAAATATCATCCAGGCTTCATTTCAAGACGAAACGGGCCAAGACAGGCCGAAAAATAGAGAACAAAAATAATTTCCTTCCTATCCGTTCGAACCCGACCCGGGTTAGAGAATTCAAATATAAATGCAAAAAATTCTAAAAATTGAAAAATATCATCTAGGTTTCATTTCAAGACGAAACGGGTGAAGAACAGCCGAAAAATAGAGAAGAAAAAAAAAATTTCTTTCTATCCGTTCGAACCCGTCACGAGTTAGAAAATTCAAAAATAAATGCAAAAAAATTTGAAAAATTAAAAAACATCATCCAGGGTTCTTTACAAGACGAAACGGGTCAGGACAGGCCGAAAAATAGAGAACAAAAAAAATTTCCTTCCTATCCGTTCGAACCCGACCCGATTTAGAAAATTTAAATATAAATGCAAAAAAATTTTAAAAATTAAAAAACATCATCCAGGCTTCATTTCAAGACGAAACGGGCCAGGACAGGCCGAAAAATAGAGAACAAAAAAAATTTCCTAACTATCCGTTCCAACCCAACCCGAGTTAGAAAATTTAAATATAAATGCAAAAAAATTTTAAAAATTAAAAAACATCATCCAGGCTTCATTTCAAGACGAAACGGGCCAGGACAGGCCGAAAAATAGAGAACAAAAAAAATTTCCTTCCTATCCGTTCGAACCCGACCCGGGTTAGAAAATTCAAAAATTAAGGCAAAAAAATTCTAAAAATTAAAAAATATCATCTAGGTTTC
The DNA here is from genome assembly GCF_001633185.2 of Quercus lobata. Lineage (NCBI taxonomy): Eukaryota > Viridiplantae > Streptophyta > Magnoliopsida > Fagales > Fagaceae > Quercus > Quercus lobata. The sequence goes on along the minus strand of NW_022155076.1, from coordinate 17,713 downwards.
ATTTCAAGACGAAACGGGTGAAGACAGGCCGAAAAATGGAGAATAAAAATAATTTACTTCCTATCCGTTCGAACCCGACCCGAGTTAGAAAATTCAAAAATTAAGGCAAAAAAATTCTAAAAATTTAAAAACATCATATAGGTTTCATTTCAAGACGAAACGGGTGAAGACAAGCTAAAAAATAGAGAAGAAAACAAAATTTTCTTCCTATCCGTTCGAACCCGACCCAAGTTAGAAAATTTGAATATAATTGCAAAAAAATTTTAAAAATTAAAAAACAACATCCAGGCTTCATTTTAAGACGAAACGGGTCAGGACAGGCCGAAAATTAGAGACCAAAAAAAATTTCGTTCCTATCCATTCGAACCCGACCCAAGTTAGAAAATTCAAAAATAAATGCAAAAAAATTTTAAAAATTAAAAAACATCATCCAAGCTTCATTACAAGACGAAACGGGTCAGGACAGGCCGTAAAATAGAGAACAAAAAAAATTTCCTTCCTACCCGTCCGAACCCGACCCGAGTGAGAAAATTCAAATATAAATGCAAAAAAATTTTAAAAATTAGAAAACATCATCCAGGCTTCATTTCAAGACGAAACGGGCCAAGACAGGCCGAAAAATAGAGAACAAAAATAATTTACTTCCTATCCGTTCGAACCCGACCCGAGTTAGAAAATTCAAAAATTAAGGCAAAAAAATTCTAAAAATTTAAAAACATCATATAGGTTTCATTTCAAGACGAAACGGGTAAAGACAACCTAAAAAATAGAGAAGAAAACTAAATTTTCTTCCTATCCGTTCGAACCCGACCCAAGTTAGAAAATTTGAATATAATTGCAAAAAAATTTTAAAAATTAAAAAACAACATCCAGGCTTCATTTTAAGACGAAACGGGTCAGGACAGGCCGAAAATTAGAGACCAAAAAAAATTTCGTTCCTATCCGTTCGAACCCGAACCGAGTTAGAAAATTCAAAAATAAATACAAAAAAATTCTAAAAACTAAAAAATATCGTCCAGGTTTCATTACAAGAAGAAACGGGTGAAGACAGGCCGAAAAATAGAGAATAAAAAAAATTTATTTCCTATCCGATCGAACCCGACCCGAGTTACAGAATTCAAAAATAAATTCTAAAAAATTCTAAAAATTAAAAAACATCATCCAGGCTTCATTTCAAGACGAAACGGGTCAGGACAAGTCGAAAAATAGTGAACAAAAATAAATGCAAAAAAATTTTAAAAATTAAAAAACATCATCCAGGCTTCATTACAAGATGAAACGGGTCAGGACAGGCCGTAAGATAGAGAACAAAAAAAATTTCCTTCCTATCCGTTTGAACCCGACCCGAGTTAGAAAATTCAAATATAAATGCAAACAACTATTAAAAATTAAAAAACATCATCCAGGCTTCATTTCAAGACGAAACGGGCCAAGGCAGGCCAAAAAAAGAGAACAAAAATAATTTCCTTCCTATCCGTTCGAACCCGACCCGAGTTAGAAAATTCAAAAATTAAGGCAAAAAAATTCTAAAAATTAAAAAACATCATCTAGTTTTCATTTCAAGACGGAACGGGTGAAGACAAGCCGAAAAATAGAGAAGAAAACAAAATTTTCTTCCTATCCGTTCGAACCCGACCCGAGTTAGAAAATTCAAATATAATTGCAAAAAAATTCTAAAAATTAAAAAACATCATCCAAGCTTCATTACAAGACGAAACGGGTCAGGACAGGCCGTAAAATAGAGAACAAAAAAAATTTCCTTCCTATCCGTCCGAACCCGACCCGAGTGAGAAAATTCAAATATAAATGCAAAAAAATTTTTAAAATTAGAAAACATCATCCAGGCTTCATTTCAAGACGAAACGGGCCAAGACAGGCCGAAAAATAGAGAATAAAAATAATTTACTTCCTATCCGTTCGAACCCGACCCGAGTTAGACAATTCAAAAATTAAGGCAAAAAAATTCTAAAAATTTAAAAACATCATATAGGTTTCATTTCAAGACGAAACGGGTGAAGACAAGCTAAAAAATAGAGAAGAAAACAAAATTTTCTTCCTATCCGTTCGAACACGACCCAAGTTAGAAAATTTGAATATAATTGCAAAAAAAATTTAAAAATTAAAAAACAACATCCAGGCTTCATTTTAAGACGAAACGGGTCAGGACAGGCCGAAAATTAGAGACCAAAAAAAATTTCGTTCCTATCCATTCGAACCCAACCCGAGTTAGAAAATTCAAAAATAAATGCAAAAAAATTCTAAAAATTAAAAAAATATCGTCCAGGTTTCATTACAAGAAGAAACGGGTGAAGACAGTCCGAAAAATAGAGAATAAAAAAAATTTATTTCCTATCCGATCGAACCCGACCCGAGTTACAGAATTCAAAAATAAATTCTAAAAAATTAAAAAACATCATCCAGGCTTCATTTTAAGACGAAACGGGTCAGGACAGGTCGAAAAATAGTGAACAAAAATAATTTCCTTCCTATCCGTTCGAACCCGACCCGAGTTAGAAAATTCAAAAATAAATGCAAAAAAATTTTAAAAATTAAAAAACATCATCCAGGCTTCATTACAAGATGGAACGGGTCAGGACAGGCCGTAAGATAGAGAACAAAAAAAATTTCCTTCCTATCCGTTCGAACCCGACCCGAGTTAGAGAATTCAAATATAAATGCAAACAACTATTAAAAATTTAAAAACATCATCCAGGCTTCATTTCAAGACGAAACGGGCCAAGACAGGCCAAAAAAAGAGAACAAAAATAATTTCCTTCCTATCCGTTCGAACCCGACCCGAGTTACAAAATTCAAAAATTAAGGCAAAAAAATTCTAAAAATTAAAAAACATCATTTAGTTCTCATTTCAAGACGAAACGGGTGAAGACAAGCCGAAAAATAGAGAAGAAAACAAAATTTTCTTCCTATCCGTTCGAACCCGACCCGAGTTAGAAAATTCAAATATAATTGCAAAAAAATTCTAAAAATTAAAAAACATCATCCAAGCTTCATTACAAGACGAAACGGGTCAGGACAGGCCGTAAAATAGAGAACAAAAAAAATTTCCTTCCTATCCGTCCGAACCCGGCCCGAGTGAGAAAATTCAAATATAAATGCAAAAAAATTTTGAAAATTAGAAAACATCATCCAGGCTTCATTTCAAGACGAAACGGGCCAAGACAGGCCGAAAAATAGAGAATAAAAATAATTTACTTCCTATCCGTTCGAACCCGACCCGAGTTAGAAAATTCAAAAATTAAGGCAAAAAAATTCTAAAAATTTAAAAACATCATATAGGTTTCATTTCAAGACGAAACGGGTGAAGACAAGCTAAAAAATAGAGAAGAAAACAAAATTTTCTTCCTATCCGTTCGAACCTGACCCAGTTAGAAAATTTAATATAATTGCAAAAAAATTTTTAAAAATTAAAAAACAACATCCAGGCTTCATTTTTAAGACGAAACGGGTCAGGACAGGCCGAAAATTGGAGACCAAAAAAAATTTCGTTCCTATCCATTCGAACCCGACCCGAGTTAGAAAATTCAAAAATAAATGAAAAAAAATTCTAAAAAATTAAAAAATATCGTCCAGGTTTCATTACAAGAAGAAACGGGTGAAGACAGTCCGAAAAATAGAGAATAAAAAAAATTTATTTCCTATCCGATCGAACCCGACCCGAGTTACAGAATTCAAAAATAAATTCTAAAAAATTAAAAAACATCATCCAGGCTTCATTTTAAGACGAAACGGGTCAGGACAGGTCGAAAAATAGTGAACAAAAATAATTTCCTTCCTATCCGTTCGAACCCGACCCGAGTTAGAAAATTCAAAAATAAATGCAAAAAAATTTTAAAAATTAAAAAACATCATCCAGGCTTCATTACAAGATGAAACGGGTCAGGACAGGCCGTAAGATAGAGAACAAAAAAAATTTCTTCCTATCCGTTCGAACCCGACCCGAGTTAGAAAATTCAAATATAAATGCAAACAACTATTAAAAATTTAAAAACATCATCCAGGCTTCATTTCAAGACGAAACGGGCCAAGACAGGCCAAAAAAAGAGAACAAAAATAATTTCCTTCCTATCCGTTCGAACCCGACCCGAGTTACAAAATTCAAAAATTAAGGCAAAAAAATTCTAAAAATTAAAAAACATCATCTAGTTCTCATTTCAAGACGAAACGGGTGAAGACAAGCCGAAAAATAGAGAAGAAAACAAAATTTTCTTCCTATCCGTTCGAACCCGACCCGAGTTAGAAAATTCAAATATAATTGCAAAAAAATTCTAAAAATTAAAAAACAACATCCAGGCTTCATTTTAAGACGGAACGGGTTAGGACAGGTCGAAAAATAGAGACCAAAAAAAATTTTCGTCCTATCCGTTCGAACCGGACCCGAGTTAGAAAATTAAAAAATAAGTGCAAAAAAATTTCAAAAATTAAAAAACAACATCCAGGCTTCATTTCAAGACGAAACGGGCAAGGACAGGGCGAAAAATAGAGAACAAAATAATTTCCTTCCTATCCGTTCAAACCCGACCCGAGTTAGAAAATTCAAAAATAAATGCAAAAAAATTTTAAAAATTAAAAAATATTATCCAGGCTTCATTTCAAGAAGAAACGGGTCAGAACAGGCCATAAAATAGAGAACAAAAAAAATTTCCTTCCTATCCGTTCGAACCAGAGACGAGTTAGAAAATTCAAAAATAAATGCAAAAAAATTCTAAAAATTTAAACACATCATCCAGGCTTCAATTCAAGATGAAATGGGTCAGGACAGGTCGAAAAATAGAGGACAAAGAAAATTTCCTTCCTATCCGTTCGAACCCGACCAGAGTTAGAAAATTCAAAAATAAATGCAAAAAAATTCTAAAAATTAAAAGACATCATCCAGGTTTCATTTCAAGATGAAACGGGTGAAGACAGGCCGAAAAATAGAGAATATAAAAAATTTCCTTCCTATCCGTTCGAACCCGACCCAAGTTACAGAATTCAAAAATAAATGCAAAAAAATTCTAAAAACTAAAAAACATCATTCAGGCTTCATTTCAACACGAAACGGGCCAGGACAGGCCAAAAAATAGAGAACAAAAATAATTTCTTTCCTATCCGTTCGAACCAGACCTGAGTTAGAAAATTCAAATATAAATGCAAAAAAACTTTAGAAATTAAAAAACATCATCCAGGCTTCATTTCAAGACGAAACGGGCCAGGACAGGCCAAAAAATAGAGAACAAAAATAATTTCTTTCCTATCCGTTCGAACCAGACCTGAGTTAGAAAATTCAAAAGTAAATGCTAAAAAATTCTAAAAATTAAAAAACATCATCCAGGGTTCTTTTCAAGACGAAACGGGTCAGGACAGGCCGAAAAATAGAGAACAAAAAAAATTTCCTTCCTATCCGTTCCAACCCAACCCGAGTTAGAAAATTCAAAAATAAATGCAAAAAAATTTTAAAAATTAAAAAACATCATCCAGGCTTCATTTCAAGAAGAAATGGGTCAGGATAGGCCTAAAAATAGAGAACAAAAAAAAATTCCTTCCTATCCGTTCGAACCAGACCCGAGTTAGAAAATTCAAAAATAAATGTAAAAATATTTTAAAAATTAAAAAACATCATCCAGGATTCATTTCAAGACGAAACGGGTCAGGACAGGTCGAAAAATAGAGAACAAAAAAAATTTCCTTCCTATCCGCTTGAACCCGACCCGAGTTAGAAAATTCAAATATAAATGCAAAAAAATTCTAAAAATTAAAAAACAACATCCAGGTATCATTTCAGGACGAAACGGGTGAAGACAGACCGAAAAATAGAGAATAAAAAAAATTTCTTTCCTATCCGATCGAACCCGACCTGAGTTACAGAATTCAAAAATAAATTCAAAAAAATTCTAAAAATTAAAAAACATCATCCAGGCTTCATTTCAAGATGAAACGGATCAGGATAGGTCGAAAAATAGAGAAGAAAAATAATTTCCTTCCTAGCCGTTCGAACCCAACCCGAGTTAGAAATTTAAAAAAAAAAATGCAAAAAAATTTTAAAAATGAAAAAACATCATCCAGGCTTCATTACAAGACGAAACGGGTCAGGACAGGCCGTAAAATAGAGAACAAAAAAAATTGCCTTCCTATTCGTTCCAACCCGACCCGAGTTAGAAAATTCAAATACAAATGCAAAAAAATTATAAAAATTAAGAAACATCATCTAGGTTTCATTTCAAGACGAAACGGGTGAAGACAAGCTAAAAAATAGAGAAGAAAACAAAATTTTCTTCCTATCCGTTCGAACCCGACCCAAGTTAGAAAATTCGAATATAATTGCAAAAAAATTTTAAAAATTAAAAAACAACATCCAGGCTTCATTTTAAGACGAAACGGATCAGGAAAGGCCGAAAATTAGAGACCAAAAAAAATTTCGTTCCTATCCGTTCGAACCCGACCCGAGTTAGAAAATTCTAAAATAAATGCAAAAAAATTCTAAAAATTAAAAAATATCATCCAGGTTTCATTTCAAGACGAAACGGGTGAAGACAGTCCAAAAAATAGAGAAGAAAAAAAATTTTATTCCTATTCCGTTCGAACCCGACCCGAGTTAGAGAATTCAAAAATAAATGCAAAAAAATTTTAAAAACTAAAAATTATCATCCAGGTTTCATTTCAAGACGAAATGGGCCAGGACAGGCCGAAAAATAGAGAACAAAAAAAATTTCCTTCCTATCCGTTCGAACCCGACACGAGTTAGAAAATTCAAATATAAATGCAAAAAAATTCTAAAAATTAAAAAACATCATCCTGGTATCAGTTTAGGACGAAACGGGTGAAGACAGGCCGAAAAATAGAGAATAAAAAAAATTTATTTCCTATCCGATCGAACCCGACCCGAGTTACAGAATTCAAAAATAAATTCTAAAAAATTCTAAAAATTAAAAAACATCATCCAGGCTTCATTTCAAGACGAAACGGGTCAGGACAGGTCGAAAAATAGTGAACAAAAATAATTTCCTTCCTATCCGTTCGAACTCGACCCGAGTTAGAAAATTCAATAATAAATGCAAAAAAATTTTAAAAATTAAAAAACATCATCCAGGCTTCATTACAAGACGAAACGGGTCAGGACAGGCCGTAAGATAGAGAATAAAAAAAATTTCCTTCCTATCCGTTCGAACTCGACCCGAGTTAGAAAATTCAAATATAAATGCAAACAACATTTAAAAATTAAAAAACATCATCAAGGCTTCATTTCAAGACGAAACGGGCCAAGACAGGCCAAAAAAAGAGAACAAAAATAATTTCCTTCCTATCCGTTCGAACCCGACCCGAGATAGAAAATTCAAAAATTAAGGCAAAAAAATTCTAAAAATTAAAAGACATCATCTAGGTTTCATTTCAAGACGAAACGGGTGAAGACAAGCCGAAAAATAGAGAAGAAATCAAAATTTTCGTCCGATCCGTTCGAACCGGACCCGAGTTAGAAAATTGAAAAATAAATGCAAAAAAATTCTAAAAAGTAAAAAACATCATCCAGGTTTCATTTCAAGACGAAACGGGTGAAGAAAGGCCGAAAAATAGAGAAGAAAAAAAATTTTCTTCCTATCCGTTCGAACCCGACCCGAGTTAGAGAATTCAAAAATAAATGCAAAAAAATTTTAAAAATTTAAAAACCATTATCCAGGATTCATTTCAAGACGAAATGGCGACACGCCGAAAATAGGAACAAAAATAATTCCTTCATCCGTTCAACCCGACCGAGTTAGAAAATTCAAAAATAAGTGCAAAAAATTTCAAAAATTAAAAAACAAACATTCCAAGCTTCATTTCAAGAGAAACGGGCAAGATAGGCCGAAAAATAGAGAAAAAAATAATTTCCTTCCTATCCGTTCGAACCCGACCCGAGTTAGAAAATTGAAAAATAAATGCAAAAAAATTCTAAAAAGTAAAAAACATCATCCAGGTTTCGTTTCAAGACGAAATGGGTAAAGAAAGGCCGAAAAATAGAGAAGAAAAAAAATTTTCTTCCTATCCGTTCGAACCCGACCCGAGTTAGAGAATTCAAAAATAAATGCAAAAAAATTTTAAAAATTAAAAAACATTATCCAGGTTTCATTTCAAGACGAAATGGGCCGGGACACGCCGAAAAATAGAGAACCAAAATAATTTCCTGCCTATCCGTTCGAACCCGACCCGAGTTAGAAAATTCAAAAATAAGTACAAAAAAATTTCAAAAATTAAAAAACAACATCCAGGCTTCATTTGAAGAAGAAACGGGCAAGGATAGGCCGAAAAATAGAGAACAAAAATAATTTCCTTCCTATCCGTTCGAACCCGACCCGGGTTAGAAAATTCAAAAATTAAGGCAAAAAAATTCTAAAAATTAAAAAACATCATCTAGGTTTCATTTCAAGACGAAACGGGTGAAGACAAGTCGAAAAATAGAGAAGAAAAAAAAAATTTCTTTCTATCCGTTCGAACCCGTCACGAGTTAGAAAATTCAAAAATAAATGCAAAAAAATTTGAAAAATTAAAAAACATCATCCAGGCTTCTTTACAAGACGAAACGGGTCAGGACAGGCCGAAAAATAGAGAACAAAAAAAATTTCCTTCCTATCCGTTCGAACCCGACCTGAGTTAGAAAATTTAAATATAAATGCAAAAAAATTTTAAAAATTAAAAAACATCATCCAGGCTTCATTTCAAGACGAAACGGGCCAGGACAAGCCAAAAAATAGAGAACAAAAATAATTTCTTTCCTATTCGTTCGAACCCGACCCGGGTTAGAAAATTCAAAAATTAAGGCAAAAAAATTCTAAAAATTAAAAAACATCACCTAGGTTTCATTTCAAGACGAAACGGGTGAAGACAAGCCGAAAAATAGAGAAGAAAAAAAAAATTTCTTCCTATCCGTTCGAACCCGTCCTGAGTTAGAAAATTCAAATATAATTGCAGAAAAATTCTAAAAATTAAAAAACAACATCCAGACTTCATTTTACGACGAAGCGGGTCAGGACAGGCCGAAAAATAGAGACAAAAAAAAATTTCATTCCTATCCGTTCGAACCCGACCCGAGTTAGAGAATTCAAAAATAAATGCAAAAAAATTCTAAAAACTAAAAAACATCAATCAGGATTCATTTCAACACGAAACGGGCCAGGACAGGCCGAAAAATAGAGAACAAAAATAATTTCTTTCTTTCCGTTCGAACCAGACCTGATTTAGAAAATTAAAAAGTAAATGCAAAAAAATTCTAAAAATTAAAAAACATCATCCAGGGTTCATTTCAAGACGAAACGGGTCAGGACAGGCCGAAAAATAGAGAACAAAAAAAATTTCCTTCCTATCCGTTCAAACCCGACCCGAGTTAGAAAATTCAAAAATAAATGCAAAAAAATTTTAAAAATTAAAAAACATCATCCAGGTTTCATTACAAGAAGAAACGGGTGAAGACAGGCCGAAAAATAGAGAACCAAAAAAATTTCCTTCCTATCCGTTTGAACCCGACCCGAGTTAGAAAATTCAAATATAAATGTAAAAAAATTCTAAAAATTAAAAACCATCATCCAGGTATCATTTCAGGACGAAATGGGTAAAGACAGGCCGAAAAATAGAGACCAAAAAAAATTTCCTTCCTATCAGATCGATCACGACCCGAGTCAGAGAATTCAAAAATAAATGCAAAAAAATTCGAAAAATTAAAAAACCACATCCAGGCTTCATTTTAAGACGAAACGGGTCAGGACAGGCTGAAAAATAGAGACCAAAAAAAATTTCCTTCCTATCCGTTCGAACCCGACCCGAGTTTGAAAATTCGAAAATAAATGTAAAAAAATTTTAAAATTAAAAAACATCATCCAGGCTTCATTTCAAGACGAAACGGGCCAAGACAGGCCGAAAAATAGAGAACAAAAACAATTTCCTTCCCATCCGTTCGAACCCGACCCGAGTTAGAAAATTTTAATATAAATGCAAAAAAATATTAAAAATTAAAAAACATCATCCAGGCTTCATTTCAAGACGAAACGGGCCAAGACAGGCCGAAAAATAGGGAATAAAAAAAATTTATTTCCTATCCGATCGAACCTTACCCGAGTTACAGAATTCCAAAATAAATTCTAAAAAATTCTAAAAATTAAAAAACATCATCCAGGCTTCATTTCAAGACGAAACGGGTCAGGACAGGTCGAAAAATAGTGAACAAAAATAATTTCCTTCCTATCCGTTCGAACCCGACCCGAGTTAGAAAATTCAATAATAAATGCAAAAAAATTTTAAAAATTAGAAAACCTCATCCAGGCTTCATTACAAGACGAAACGGGTCAGGACAGGCCGTAAGATAGAGAACAAAAAAAATTTCCTTCCTATCCGTTCGAACCCGACCCGAGTTAGAAAATTCAAATATAAATGCAAACAACTTTTAAAAATTAAAAAACATCATCCAGGCTTCATTTCAAGACGAAACGGGCAAGGACAGGCCAAAAAAAGAGAACAAAAATAATTTCCTTCCTATCCGTTCGAACCCGACCCGAGTTAGAAAATTCAAAAATTAAGGCAAAAAAATTCTAAAAATTAAAAAACATCATCTAGGTTTCATTTCAAGACGAAACGGGTGAAGACAAGCCGAAAAATAGAGAAGAAAAAAAAATTTTCTTCCTATCCGTTCGAACCCGAACCGAGTTAGAAAATTCAAATATAATTGCAAAAAAATTCTAAAAATTAAAAAACAACATCCAGGCTTCATTTTAAGGCAAAACGTGTTAGGACCGGCCGAAAAATAGAGACCAAAAAAAATTTTCGTCCTATCCGTTTGAACCGGACCCGAGTTAGAAAATTGAAAAATAAATTCAAAAAAATTCTAAAAATTAAAAAACATCATCCAGGTTTCATTTCAAGACGAAACGGGTGAAGAAAGGCCGAAAAATAGAGAAGAAAAAAAATTTTCTTCCTATCTGTTCGAACCCGACCCGAGTTAGAGAATTCAAAAATAAATGCAAAAAAATTTTAAAAATTAAAAAACATTATCCAGGTTTCATTTCAAGACGAAATGGGCCGGGACACGCCGAAAAATAGAGAACAAAAATAATTTCCTTCCTATCCGTTCAAACCCGACCCGAGTTAGAAAATTCAAAAATAAGTGCAAACAAATTTCAAAAATTAAAAATCAACATCCAAGCTTCATTTCAAGAAGAAACGGGCAAGGATAGGCCGAAAAATAGAGAAAAAAATAATTTCCTTCCTATCCGTTCGAACCCGACCCGAGATAGAAAATTGAAAAATAAATGCAAAAAAATTTTAAAGAGTAAAAAACATCATCCAGGTTTCATTTCAAGAAGAAACGGGTGAAGAAAGGCCGAAAAATAGAGAAGAAAAAAAATTTTATTCCTATCCGTTCGAACCCGACCCGAGTTAGAGAATTCAAAAATAAATGCAAAAAAATTTTAAAAATTAAAAAACATTATCCAGGTTTCATTTCAAGACGAAATGGGCCGGGACACGCCGAAAAATGGAGAACCAAAATAATTTCCTTCCTATCCGTTCGAACCCGACCCGAGTTAGAAAATTCAAAAATAAGTACAAAAAAATTTCAAAAATTAAAAAACAACATCCAGGCTTCATTTGAAGAAGAAACGGGCAAGGTTAGGCCGAAAAATAGAGAACAAAAATAATTTCCTTCCTATCCGTTCGAACCCGACCTGGGTTAGAAAATTCAAAAATTAAGTCAAAAAAATTCTAAAAATTAAAAAACATCATCTAGGTTTCATTTCAAGACGAAACGGGTGAAGACAAGCTGAAAAATAGAGAAGAAAAAAAAATTTCTTTCTATCCGTTCGAACCCGTCACGAGTTAGAAAATTCAAAAATAAATGCAAAAAAAGTTGAAAAATTAAAAAACATCATCCAGGCTTCTTTACAAGGCGAAACGGGTCAGGACAGGCCGAAAAATAGAGAACAAAAAAAATTTCCTTCCTATCCGTTCGAACCCGACCCGAGTTAGAAAATTTTAAATATTAAATGCAAAAAAATTTAAAAATTTAGAAAAAATCATTCCAGGCTTCATTTTCAGACGAAACGGCCAGGACAGGCCAAAAATAGAGAACAAAAATAATTTTCTCCTATCCTTCGAAACCCGACGCCGAGTTAGAAATTCAAAGTATAATTGCAAAAAAATTCTAAAATTAAAACAACATCCAGGCTTCATTTAAGGCGAAAACGTGTTAGGACAGCCGAAAAATAGAGACCAAAAAATTTTCGTCCTACCGTTTAACGGACCCGAGTGTAGAAAATTGAAAAATAAATGCAAAAAATTCAAAATTTTAAAAAACATTCATTCCAGGTTTCATTTCAAGACGAAACGGGTGAAGAAAGGCCGAAAAATAGAGAAGAAAAAAAATTTTCTTCCTATCTGTTCGAACCCGACCCGAGTTAGAGAATTCAAAAATAAATGCAAAAAAATTTTAAAAATTAAAAAACATTATCCAGGTTTCATTTCAAGACGAAATGGGCCGGGACACGCCGAAAAATAGAGAACAAAAATAATTTCCTTCCTATCCGTTCAAACCCGACCCGAGTTAGAAAATTCAAAAATAAGTGCAAACAAATTTCAAAAATTAAAAAACAACATCCAAGCTTCATTTCAAGAAGAAACGGGCAAGTATAGGTCGAAAAATAGAGAAAAAAAGAATTTCCTTCCTATCCGTTCGAACCCGACCCGAGATAGAAAATTGAAAAATAAATGCAAAAAAATTTTAAAAAGTAAAAAACATCATCCAGGTTTCATTTCAAGAAGAAACGGGTGAAGAAAGGCCGAAAAATAGAGAAGAAAAAAAATTTCTTTCTATCCGTTCGAACCCGTCACGAGTTAGAAAATTCAAAAATAAATGCAAAAAAATTTGAAAAATTAAAAAACATCATCCAGGCTTCTTTACAAGACGAAACGGGTCAGGACAGGCCGAAAAATAGAGAACAAAAAAAATTTCCTTCCTATCCGTTCGAACCCGACCCGAGTTAGAAAATTTAAATATAAATGCAAAAATATTTTAAAAATTAAAAAACATCATCCAGGCTTCATTTCAGGACGAAACGGGCCAGGACAGGACAAAAAATAGAGAACAAAAAAAATTTCCTAACTATCCGTTCGAACCCAACCCGAGTTAGAAAATTTAAATATAAATGCAAAAAAATTTTAAAAATTGAAATACATTGTCCAGGCTTCATTTCAAGACATAACGGGCCAGGACAGGCCGAAAAATAGAGAACAAAAAAAATTTCCTTCCTATCCGTTCGAACCCGACCCGAGTTAGAAAATTCAAAAATAAATGCAAAAAAATTCTAAAAATTAAAAAATATCGTCCAGGTTTCATTACAAGAAGAAACGGGTGAAGACAGGCCGAAAAATAGAGAATAAAAAAAAATTATTTCCTATTCGATCGAACCCGACCCGAGTTACAGAATTCAAAAATAAATTCTAAAAAATTCTAAAAATTAAAAAACATCATCCAGGCTTCATTTCAAGACGAAACGGGTCAGGACAGGTCAAAAAATAGTGAACAAAAATAATTTCCTTCCCATCCGTTCGAACCCGACCCGAGTTAGAAAATTCAAAAATAAATTCTAAAAAATTCTAAAAATCAAAAAACATCATCCAGGCTTCATTTCAAGACGAAATGGGTCAGGACAGGTCGAAAAATAGAGAACAAAAAAAAAATTCCTTCCTATCCGTTTGAACCCGACCCGAGTTAGAAAATTCAAATATAAATGCAAAAAAATTCTAAAAATTAAAAAACATCATCCAGGTATCATTTCAGGACGAAACGGGTGAAGACAGACCGAAAAATAGAGAATAAAAAAAATTTCTTTCCGAACCGATCGAACCCGACCTGAGTTACAGAATTCAAAAATAAATTCAAAAAAATTCTAAAAATTAAAAAACATCATCCAGGCTTCATTTCTAGACGAAACGGGTCAGGCCAGGTCGAAAAATAGAGAAGAAAAATAATTTCCTTCCTATCCGTTCGAACTCGACCTGAGTTAGAAAATTCAAAAAAAAAATGCAAAAAAATTTTAAAAATTAAAAAACATCATCCAGGCTTCATTACAAGACGAAACGGGTCAGGACAGGCCGTAAAATAGAGAACAAAAAAAATTTCCTTCCTATTTGTTCGAACCCGACCCGAGTTAGAAAATTCAAATATAAATGTAAAAAAATTTTAAAAATTAAAAAACATCATCCAGGCTTCATTTCAAGACGAAACGGGCCAAGACAGGCCTAAAAATAGAGAACAAAAATAATTTCCTTCCTATCCGTTCGAACCCGACCCGAGCTAGAAAATTCAAAAATTAAGGCAAAAAAATTATAAAAATTAAAAAACATCATCTCGGTTTCATTTCAAGACGAAACGGGTGAAGACAAGCTAAAAAATAGAGAAGAAATCAAAATTTTCTTCCTAACCGTTCGAACCCGACCGAAGTTAGAAAATTTGAATATAATTGCAAAAAAATTTTAAAAATTAAAAAACAACATCCAGGTTTCATTTTAATACGAAACGGATCAGGACAGGCCGAAAATTAGAGACCAAAAAAAATTTCGTTCCTCTCCGTTCGAACCCGACCCGAGTTAGAAAATTCAAAAATTAATGCAAAAAAATTCTAAAAATTAAAAAATATCATCCAGGTTTCATTTCAAGACGAAACGGGAGAAGACAAGCCGAAAAATAGAGAAGAAAAAAAAAATTTCTTCCTATCCGTTCGAACCCGTCCAGAGTTAGAAAATTGAAATATAATTGCTAAAAAATTCTAAAAATTAAAAAACAACATCCAGGCTTCATTTTAAGACGAAACGGGCCAGGACAGGCCGAAAAATAGAGAACAAAAAAAATTTCCTTCCTATCCGTTCGAACCCGACCCGGGTTAGAAAATTCAAAAATTAAGGCAAAAAAATTCTAAAAATTAAAAAACATCATCTAGGTTTCATTTCAAGACGAAACGGGTGAAGACAAGCCGAAAAATAGAGAAGAAAAAAAAAATTTCTTCCTATCCGTTCGAACCCGTCCAGAGTTAGAAAATTCAAATATAATTGCTAAAAAATTCTAAAAATTAAAAAACAACATTCAGGCTTCATTTTAAGACGAAACGGGTCAGGACAGGCCAAAAAATAGAGACCAAAAAAAATTTACTTCCTATCCGTTCGAACCCGACCCGACTTAGAGAATTCAAAAATAAATGCAAAAAAATTCTAAAAACTAAAAAACATCAATCAGGCTTCATTTCAACACTAAACGGGCCAGGACAGGCCGAAAAATAGAGAACAAAAATAATTTCTTTCTTTCCGTTCGAACCAGACCTGAGTTAGAAAATTAAAAAGTAAATGCAAAAAAATTCTAAAAATTAAAAAACATCATCCAGGGTTCATTTCAAAACGAAACAGGTCAGGACAGGCCGAAAAATAGAAAACAAAAAAAATTTCCTTCCTATCCGTTCAAACCCGACCCGAGTTAGAAAATTCAAAAATAAATGCAAAAAAATTTTTAAATTAAAAACATCATCCAAGGTTTCATTACAAGAGAAGAGGGAGGTGAAGACAGGCCGAAAATAGTAAGAAACAAAAAAAATTTTCCTTCCTATCTGTTGAACCCGACGCCGAGTTAAAAATTCAAATAAATGTAAAAAAAATTCTTAAAAATTAAAACCCATCATCCAGGTATCATTTCAAGACGAAATGGGTAAAGACAGGCCGAAAAATAGAGACCAAAAAAAATTTCCTTCCTATCAGATCGATCACGACCCGAGTTAGAGAATTCAAAAATAAATGCAAAAAAATTCAAAAAATTAAAAAACAACATCCAGGCTTCATTTTAAGACGAAACAGGTCAGGACAGGCCAAAAAATAGAGACCAAAAAAAATTTTCTTCCTATCCGTTCGAACCCAACCCGAGTTAGAAAATTCGAAAATAAATGTAAAAAAATTTTAAAAATTAAAAAACATCATCCAGGCTTCAATTCAAGACGAAACGGGCCAAGACAGGCCGAAAAATAGAGAACAAAAACAATTTCCTTTCCATCCGTTCGAACCCGACCCGAGTTAGAAAATTTTAATATAAATGCAAAAAAATATTAAAAATTAAAAAACATCATCCAGGCTTCATTTCAAGACGAAACGGGCCAAGACAGGCCGAAAAATAGAGAACAAAAATAATTTCCTTCCTATCCGTTCGAACCCGACCCGGGTTAGAGAATTCAAATATAAATGCAAAAAATTCTAAAAATTGAAAAATATCATCTAGGTTTCATTTCAAGACGAAACGGGTGAAGAACAGCCGAAAAATAGAGAAGAAAAAAAAAATTTCTTTCTATCCGTTCGAACCCGTCACGAGTTAGAAAATTCAAAAATAAATGCAAAAAAAATTTTAATAATTAAAAAACATCGTCCGAGGCTATCATTCGAAGACATAACGGCCAAGGACTGGCAAAAAAGAAACAAAAAAAATTTCTTCCTATCCGTATCGAAACCCGACCCGGGGTTAGAAATTCAAAAATTAAGCAAAAAAATTCAAAAATTAAAAAATATCATCGAGGTTTCATTTCAAGACGAAACGGGTGAAGAACATGCCGAAAAAATGGAGAATAAAAATAATACTTACCCTATCCTTCGAACCCGACCCGAGTTAGAAAATTCAAAAAATTAAGGCAAACAAAAAAAATTCTAAAATTTTAAAAACATCATAAGGTTTCATTTCAAGACGAAACGGGTGAAGGACAAGCTAAAAATAAAGAGAAAAACAAAATTTCTTCCTATCCGCTTCCGAACCCGACCCAAAGTTAGAAAATTGATATTAATGCAAAAAATTTAAAATAAAAACAACATCCAGCTTCATTTAAGACCGAAACGGTCAGGACAGGCCGAAACATTAAGACCAAAAAAAATTTCGTTCCTAATCCATCGAACCCGACCCAGTTAGAAAATCAAAAATAAATCAAAAATTTTAAAAATTAAAAAACATCATCCAAGCTTCATTACAAGACGAAACGGGTCAGGACAGGCCGTAAAATAGAGAACAAAAAAAATTTCCTTCCTATCCGTTCGAACCCGACCCGTGTTAGAAAATTCGAAAATAAATGTAAAAAAATTTTAAAAATTAAAAAACATCATCCAGGCTTCATTTCAAGACGAAACGGGCCAAGACAGGCCGAAAAATAAAGAACAAAAACAATTTCCTTCCCATCCGTTCGAACCCGACCCGAGTTAGAAAATTTTAATATCAATGCAAAAAAATATTAAAAATTGAAAAATATCATCCAGGCTTCATTTCAAGACGAAACGGGCCAAGACAGGCCGAAAAATAGAGAACAAAAATAATTTCCTTCCTATCCGTTCGAACCCGACCCAGGTTAGAGAATTCAAATATAAATGCAAAAAATTCTAAAAATTGAAAAATATCATCTAGGTTTAATTTCAAGACGAAACGGGTGAAGAACAGCCGAAAAATAGAGAAGAAAAAAAAAATTTCTTTCTATCCGTTCGAACCCGTCACGAGTTAGAAAATTCAAAAATAAATGCAAAAAAATTTGAAAAATTAAAAAACATCATCCAGGGTTCGTTACAAGACGAAACGGGTCAGGACAGGCCGAAAAATAGAGAACAAAAAAAATTTCCTTCCTATCCGTTCGAACCCGACCAGAGTTAGAAAATTTAAATATAAATGCAAAAAAATTTTAAAAATTAAAAA
>NW_022155075.1:0-21101 GCF_001633185.2 Quercus lobata | reverse complement strand
AAAAAATTCTAAAAATTAAAAAACATCATCCAGGCTTCATTTCAAGACGAAATGGGTCAGGACAGGTCGAAAAATAGAGAACAAAAAAAAAATTCCTTCCTATCCGTTTGAACCCGACCCGAGTTAGAAAATTCAAATATAAATGCAAAAAAATTCTAAAAATTAAAAAACATCATCCAGGTATCATTTCAGGACGAAACGGGTGAAGACAGACCGAAAAATAGAGAATAAAAAAAATTTCTTTCCGAACCGATCGAACCCGACCCGAGTTAGAAAATTCAAAAAAAAAAATGCAAAAAAATTTTAAAAACTAAAAAACATCATCCAGGCTTCATTACAAGACGAAACGGGTCAGGACAGGCCGTAAAATAGAGAACAAAAAAAATTTCCTTCCTATTTGTTCGAACCCGACCCGAGTTAGAAAATTCAAATATAAATGTAAAAAAATTTTAAAAATTAAAAAACATCATCCAGGCTTCATTTCAAGACGAAACGGGCCAAGACAGGCCTAAAAATAGAGAACAAAAATAATTTCCTTCCTATCCGTTCGAACCCGACCCGAGCTAGAAA
Organism: Quercus lobata; assembly: GCF_001633185.2. Classification (NCBI taxonomy): domain Eukaryota; kingdom Viridiplantae; phylum Streptophyta; class Magnoliopsida; order Fagales; family Fagaceae; genus Quercus; species Quercus lobata. The sequence continues at coordinate 20,531 of NW_022155075.1, read as the reverse complement.
ATTCAAAAATTAAGGCAAAAAAATTATAAAAATTAAAAAACATCATCTCGGTTTCATTTCAAGACGAAACGGGTGAAGACAAGCTAAAAAATAGAGAAGAAATCAAAATTTTCTTCCTAACCGTTCGAACCCGACCGAAGTTAGAAAATTTGAATATAATTGCAAAAAAATTTTAAAAATTAAAAAACAACATCCAGGTTTCATTTTAATACGAAACGGATCAGGACAGGCTGAAAATTAGAGACCAAAAAAAATTTCGTTCCTCTCCGTTCGAACCCGACCCGAGTTAGAAAATTCAAAAATTAATGCAAAAAAATTCTAAAAATTAAAAAATATCATCCAGGTTTCATTTCAAGACGAAACGGGTGAAGACAAGCCGAAAAATAGAGAAGAAAAAAAAAATTTCTTCCTATCCGTTTGAACCCGTCCAGAGTTAGAAAATTGAAATATAATTGCTAAAAAATTCTAAAAATTAAAAAACAACATCCAGGCTTCATTTTAAGACGAAACGGGCCAGGACAGGCCGAAAAATAGAGAACAAAAAAAATTTCCTTCCTATCCGTTCGAACCCGACCCGGGTTAGAAAATTCAAAAATTAAGGCAAAAAAATTCTAAAAATTAAAAAACATCATCTAGGTTTCATTTCAAGACGAAACGGGTGAAGACAAGCCGAAAAATAGAGAAGAAAAAAAAAATTTCTTCCTATCCGTTCGAACCCGTCCAGAGTTAGAAAATTCAAATATAATTGCTAAAAAATTCTAAAAATTAAAAAACAACATTCAGGCTTCATTTTAAGACGAAACGGGTCAGGACAGGCCAAAAAATAGAGACCAAAAAAAATTTACTTCCTATCCGTTCGAACCCGACCCGACTTAGAGAATTCAAAAATAAATGCAAAAAAATTCTAAAAACTAAAAAACATCAATCAGGCTTCATTTCAACACTAAACGGGCCAGGACAGGCCGAAAAATAGAGAACAAAAATAATTTCTTTCTTTCCGTTCGAACCAGACCTGAGTTAGAAAATTAAAAAGTAAATGCAAAAAAATTCTAAAAATTAAAAAACATCATCCAGGGTTCATTTCAAGACGAAACAGGTCAGGACAGGCCGAAAAATAGAAAACAAAAAAAATTTCCTTCCAATCCGTTCAAACCCGACCCGAGTTAGAAAATTCAAAAATAAATGCAAAAAAATTTTTAAAATTAAAAAACATCATCCAGGTTTCATTACAAGAAGAAATGGGTGAAGACAGGCCGAAAAATAGAGAACAAAAAAAATTTCCTTCCTATCTGTTTGAACCCGACCCGAGTTAGAAAATTCAAATATAAATGTAAAAAAATTCTAAAAATTAAAAACCATCATCCAGGTATCATTTCAGGACGAAATGGGTAAAGACAGGCCGAAAAATAGAGACCAAAAAAATTTCCTTCCTATCAGATCGATCACGACCCGAGTTAGAGAATTCAAAAATAAATGCAAAAAAATTCAAAAAAATTAAAAAACAACATCCAGGCTTCATTTTAAGACGAAACAGGTCAGGACAGGCCAAAAAATAGAGACCAAAAAAAATTTTCTTCCTATCCGTTCGAACCCAACCCGAGTTAGAAAATTCGAAAATAAATGTAAAAAAATTTTAAAAATTAAAAAACATCATCCAGGCTTCAATTCAAGACGAAACGGGCCAAGACAGGCCGAAAAATAGAGAACAAAAACAATTTCCTCTCCATCCGTTCGAACCCGACCCGAGTTAGAAAATTTTAATATAAAAGCAAAAAAATATTAAAAATTAAGAAACATCATCCAGGCTTCATTTCAAGACGAAACGGGCCAAGACAGGCCGAAAAATAGAGAACAAAAATAATTTCCTTCCTATCCGTTCGAACCCGACCCGAGTTAGAAAATTCAAAAATTAAGGCAAAAAAATTCTAAAAATTAAAAAACATCATCTAGGTTTCATTTCAAGATGAAACGGGTGAAGAACAGCCGAAAAATAGAGAAGAAAAAAAAAATTTCCTTCCTATCCGTTCGAACCCGACCCGAGTTAGAAAATTTAAATATAAATGCAAAAAAATTTTAATAATTAAAAAACATCGTCCAGGCTTCATTTCAAGACATAACGGGCCAGGACTGGCCGAAAAATAGAGAACAAAAAAAATTTCCTTCCTATCCGTTCGAACCCGACCCGGGTTAGAAAATTCAAAAATTAAGGCAAAAAAATTCTAAAAATTAAAAAACATCATCTAGGTTCCATTTCAAGACGAAACGGGTGAAGACAAGCCGAAAAATAGAGAAGAAAAAAAAATTTCTTCCTATCCGTTCGAACCCGTCCAGAGTTAGAAAATTCAAATATAATTGCTAAAAAATTCTAAAAATTAAAAAACAACATCCAGGCTTCATTTTAAGACGAAACGGGTCAGGACAGGCCGAAAAATAGAGACCAAAAAAAATTTCCTTCCTATCCGTTCGAACCCGACCCGAGTTAGAGAATTCAAAAATAAATGCAAAAAAATTCTAAAAACTAAAAAACATCAATCAGGCTTCATTTCAACACGAAACGGGCCAGGACAGGCCGAAAAATAGAGAACAAAAATAATTTCTTTCTTTCCGTTCGAACCAGACCTGAGTTAGAAAATTAAAAAGTAAATGCAAAAAAATTCTAAAAATTAAAAAACATCATCCAGGGTTCATTTAAGGACGAAACGGGTCAGGACGGGCCGAAAAATAGAGAACAAAAAAAATTTCCTTCCTATCCGTTCAAACCCGACCCGAGTTAGAAAATTCAAAAATAAATGCAAAAAAATTTTAAAAATTGAAAAACATCATCCAGGTTTCATTACAAGAAGAAACGGGTGAAGACAGGCCGAAAAATAGAGAACAAAAAAAATTTCCTTCCTATCCGTTTGAACCCGACCCGAGTTAGAAAATTCCAAATATAAAATAAAAAATTCTAAAATTAAAAAACATCAATCCAGGTATCTTTCAGGAACGAAATGGGTGAAGAGGCCGAAGAAATAGAGACCTAAAAATTTCCGTTCCTATCAGTTCGAGCACGACCAGAGTTAGAGATTAAAAAAAAATGCAAAAAAATTCGAAAAATTAAAAAAAACATCCAGGGTTATTTAAGACGAAGGCGGGTCAGGAAGGCCGAAAAATAGAGCCATAAATTCCTTCCTATCGTGACCCGACACAAGTAGAAAAGATAAAATAAAGACAAAAAATCAAAAATTAAAAACATCATCGCAGGTTTCATTGCAAGACGAACGGGCCAAGCATGGCGAAATAGAGACAAAAAAATTTCCTTCCCTATCCGAATCGAACCCCGGACCCGAGTTAAGAAATTCAAAAAAATAAATGCAAAAAAATTCTAATAAAAAACAATCATGCCAGGTTTCATTTTCTAGACGAAACGGGCAAGCAGGGCCGAAAAATAGAGAAAAAAAATTTCCTTCCTATCCGATCGAACCCGACCCGAGTTAGAAAATTCAAAAATAAATGCAAAAAAATTCTAAAAATTAAAAAACATCATCCAGGTTTCATTTCTAGACGAAACGGGCCAAGACAGGCCGAAAAATAGAGAACAAAAAAAATTTCCTTCCTATCCGATCGAACCCGACCCGAGTTAGAAAATTCAAAAATAAATGCAAAAAAATTCTAAAAATTAAAAAACATCATCCAGGTTTCATTTCTAGACGAAACGGGCCAAGACAGGTTGAAAAATAGAGAACAAAAATAATTTCCTTCCTATCCGTTCGAACCCGACCCGAGTTAGAAAATTCAAAAATAAATGCAAAAAAATTTTAAAAATTAAAAAACATCGTCCAAGCATCATTACAGGACGAAACGGGTCAGGACAGGCCGTAAAATAGAGAACAAAAAAAATTTCCTTCCTATCCGTCCGAACCCGACCCGAGTGAGAAAATTCAAATATAAACGTAAAAAAATTTTAAAAATTAGAAAACATCATCCAGGCTTCATTTCAAGACGAAACAGGCCAAGACAGGCCGAAAATTAGAGACCAAAAAAAATTTCGTTCCTATCCGTTCGAACCCGACCCGAGTTAGAAAATTCAAAAATAAATGCAAAAAAATTCTAAAAATTAAAAAATATCGTCCAAGTTTCATTACAAGAAGAAACGGGTGAAGACAGGCCGAAAAATAGAGAGTAAAAAAAATTTATTTCCTATTCGATCGAACCTGACTCTAGTTACAGAATTCAAAAATAAATTCTAAAAAATTCTAAAAATTAAAAAACATCATCCAGGCTTCATTTCAAGACGAAACGGGTCAGGACAGGTCGAAAAATAGTGAACAAAAGTAATTACCTTCCTATCCGTTCGAACCCGAACCGAGTTAGAAAATTCAAAAATAAATGCAAAAAAATTTTAAAAATTAAAAAACATCATCCCGGCTTCATTACAAGATGAAACGGGTCAGGACAGGCCGTAAAATAGAGAAAAAAAAAATTTCCTTCCTATCCGTTCGAACCCGACCCGCGTTAGAAAATTCAAATATAAATGCAAACAACTTTTAAAAATTAAAAAACATCATCCAAGCTTCATTTCAAGCCGAAACGGGCCGAGACAGGCCAAAAAAAGAGAACAAAAATAACTTCCTTCCTATCCGTTCGAACCCGACCCGAGTTAGAAAATTCAAAAATTAAGGCAAAAAAATTCTAAAAATTAAAAAAACATCATCTAGTTTTCGTTTCAAGACGAAACGGGTGAAGACAAGCCGAAAAATAGAGAAGAAAACAAAATTTTCTTCCTATCCGTTCGAACCCGACCCGAGTAAGAAAATTCGAATATAAATACAAAAAAATTCTAAAAATTAAAAAACATCATCCAGGCTTCATTTCAAGACGAAATGGGTCAGGACAGGTCGAAAAATAGAGAACAAAAAAAAAATTCCTTCCTATCCGTTTGAACCCGACCCGAGTTAGAAAATTCAAATATAAATGCAAAAAAATTCTAAAAATTAAAAAACATCATCCAGGTATCATTTCAGGACGAAACGGGTGAAGACAGACCGAAAAATAGAGAATAAAAAAAATTTCTTTCCGAACCGATCGAACCCGACCTGAGTTACAGAATTCAAAAATAAATTCAAAAAAATTCTAAAAATTAAAAAACATCATCCAGGCTTCATTTCTAGACGAAACGGGTCAGGCCAGGTCGAAAAATAGAGAAGAAAAATAATTTCCTTCCTATCCGTTCGAACTCGACCTGAGTTAGAAAATTCAAAAAAAAATGCAAAAAAAATTTAAAATTAAAACACATCAAGGCTTCATTATAAGACGAAACGGGTCAGGACAGGCGTAAATAGAGAACAAAAAAAATTTCTTCTATTCGTTCGAACCCGACCCGAGTTAGAAAATTCAACTATAAATGCAAAAAAATTTTAAAAATTAAAAAACATCATCCAGGCTTCATTTCAAGACGAAACGGGCCAAGACAGGCCTAAAAATAGAGAACAAAAATAATTTCCTTTCTATCCGTTCGAACCCGACCCGAGTTAGAAAATTCAAAAATTAAGGCAAAAAAATTATAAAAATTAAAAAACATCATCTCGGTTTCATTTCAAGACGAAACGGGTGAAGACAAGCTAAAAAATAGAGAAGAAAAAAAAATTTTCTTCCTATCCGTTCCAACCCGACCCAAGTTAGAAAATTCGAATATAATTGCAAAAAAATTTTAAAAATTAAAAAACAACATCCAGGCTTCATTTTAATACGAAACGGATCAGGACAGGCCGAAAATTAGAGACCAAAAAAAATTTCGTTCCTATCCGTTCGAACCCGACCCGAGTTAGAAAATTCAAAAATAAATGCAAAAAAATTCTAAAAATTAAAAAATATCATCCACGTTTCATTTCAAGACGAAACGGGTGAAGACAGGCCGAAAAATAGAGAAGAAAAAAAATTTTATTCCTATCCGTTCGAACCCGACCCGAGTTAGAGAATTCAAAAATAAATGCAAAAAAAATTTAAAAACTAAAAAACATCATCCAGGTTTCATTTCAAGACGAAATGGGCCAGGAAAGGCCGAAAAATAGAGAACAAAAAAAATTTCCTTCCTATCCGTTCGAACCCGACACGAGTTAGAAAATTCAAATATAAATGCAAAAAAATTCTAAAAATTAAAAAACATCATCCTGGTATCATTTTAGGACGAAACGGGTGAAGACAGGACGAAAAATAGAGAATAAAAAAAATTTATTTCCTATCCGATCGAACCCGACCCGAGTTACAGAATTCAAAAATAAATTCTAAAAAATTCTAAAAATTAAAAAACATCATCCAGGCTTCATTTCAAGACGAAACGGGTCAAGACAGGTCGAAAAATAGTGAACAAAAAAAATTTCCTTCCTATCCGTTCGAACCCGACCCGAGTTAGAAAATTCAAATATAAATGCAAGCAACTTTTAAAAATTAAAAAACATCATCCAGGCTTCATTTCAAGACGAAACGGGCCAAGACAGGCCAAAAAAAGAGAACAAAAATAATTTCCTTCCTATCCGTTCGAACCCGACCAGAGTTAGAAAATTCAAAAATTAAGGCAAAAAAATTCTAAAAATTAAAAAACATCATCTAGGTTTCATTTCAAGACGAAACGGGTGAAAACAAGCCGAAAAATAGAGAAGAAAATAAAATTTTCTTCCTATCCGTTCGAACCCGACCCGAGTTAGAAAATTCAAATATAATTGCAAAAAAATTCTAAAAATTAAAAAACAACATCCAGGCTTCATTTTAAGGCGAAACGGGTTAGGACAGGCTGAAAAATAGAGACCAAAAAAAATTAACGTCCTATCCGTTCGAACCCGACCCGAGTTAGAAAATTTAAATATAAATGCAAAAAAATTTTAAAAATTAAAAAACATCATCCAGGCTTCATTTCAAGACGAAACGGGCCAGGACAGGCCGAAAAATAGAGAACAAAAATAATTTCCTTCGTATCCGTTCGAACCCGACCCGGGTTAGAAAATTCAAAAATTAAGGCAAAAAAATTCTAAAAATTAAAAAACATCATCTAGGTTCCATTTCAAGACGAAACGGGTGAAGACAAGCCGAAAAATAGAGAAGAAAAAAAAATTTCTTCCTATCCGTTCGAACCCGTCCAGAGTTAGAAAATTCAAATATAATTGCTAAAAAATTCTAAAAATTAAAAAACAACATCCAGGCTTCATTTTAAGACGAAACGGGTCAGGACAGGCCGAAAAATAGAGACCAAAAAAAATTTCCTTCCTATCCGTTCGAACCCGACCCGAGTTAGAGAATTCAAAAATAAATGCAAAAAAATTCTAAAAACTAAAAAACATCAATCAGGCTTCATTTCAACACGAAACGGGCCAGGACAGGCCGAAAAATAGAGAACAAAAATAATTTCTTTCTTTCCGTTCGAACCAGACCTGAGTTAGAAAATTAAAAAGTAAATGCAAAAAAATTCTAAAAATTAAAAAACATCATCCAAGGTTCATTTCAAGACGAAATGGGTCAGGACAGGCCGAAAAATAGAGAACAAAAAAAATTTCCTTCCTATCCGTTCAAACCCGACCCGAGTTAGAAAATTCAAAAATAAATGCAAAAAAATTTTAAAAATTAAAAAACATTATCCAGGTTTCATTACAAGAAGAAACGGGTGAAGACAGGCCGAAAAATAGAGAACAAAAAAAATTTCCTTCCTATCCGTTTGAACCCGACCCGAGTTAGAAAATTCAAATATAAATGTAAAAAAATTCTAAAAATTAAAAACCATCATCCAGGTATCATTTCAGGACGAAATGGGTAAAGACAGGCCGAAAAATAGAGACCAAAAAAAATTTCCTTCCTATCAGATCGATCACGACCCGAGATAGAGAATTCAAAAATAAATGCAAAAAAATTCGAAAAATTAAAAAAAAACATCCAGGCTTCATTTTAATACGAAACGGGTCAGGACAAGCCGAAAAATAGAGACCAAAAAAAATTTTCTTCCTATCCGTTCGAACCCGACCCGAGTTAGAAAATTCGAAAATAAATGTAAAAAAATTTTAAAAATTAAAAAACATCATCCAGGCTTCATTTCAAGACGAAACGGGCCAAGACAGGCCGAAAAATAGAGAACAAAACCAATTTCCATCCCATCCGTTCGAACCCGACCCGAGTTAGAAAATTTTAATTTAAATGCAAAAAAATATTAAAAATTAAAAAACATCATCCAGGCTTCATTTCAAGACGAAACGGGTCAGGACAGGTCGAAAAATAGTGAACAAAAGTAATTTCCTTCCTATCCGTTCGAACCCGACCCGATTTAGAAAATTCAAAAATAAATGCAAAAAAATTCTAAAAACTAAAAAACATCAATCAGGCTTCATTTCAACACGAAACGGGCCAGGACAGGCCGAAAAATAGAGAACAAAAATAATTTCTTTCTTTCCGTTCGAACCAGACCTGAGTTAGAAAATTAAAAAGTAAATGCAAAAAAATTCTAAAAATTAAAAAACATCATCCAGGGTTCATTTAAAGACGAAACGGTTCAGGACAGGCCGAAAAATAGAGAACAAAAAAAATTTCCTTCCTATCCGTTCAAACCCGACCCGAGTTAGAAAATTCAAAAATAAATGCAAAAAAATTTTAAAAATTGAAAAACATCATCCAGGTTTCATTACAAAAAGAAACGGGTGAAGACAGGCCGAAAAATAGAGAACAAAAAAAATTTCCTTCCTATCCGTTTGAACCCGACCCGAGTTAGAAAATTCAAATATAAATGTAAAAAAATTCTAAAAATTAAAAACCATCATCCAGGTATCATTTCAGGACGAAATGGGTGATGACAGGCCGAAAAATAGAGACCAAAAAAAATTTCCTTCCTATCCGTTCGATCACAACCCGAGTTAGAGAATTAAAAAATAAATGCAAAAAAATTCGAAAAATTAAAAAACAACATCCAGGCTTCATTTTAAGACGAAACGGGTCAGGACAGGCCCGAAAAATAAGAGACCAAAAAAAATTTCCTTCCTATCCTTCGAACCACACAGTTGAGAAAAATTCAAAAATAAATACAAAAATTCCTAAAAAAATTAAAAAACATCAATCCAGGTTTCATTTCAAGACGAAACGGGCCTAAGCATGGCCAAAGAGAGAACAAAAAATTTGCCTCCCTATCCGATCGAACCCGGACCAGAGTTAAGAAAATTCCAAAAATAAAATGCAAAAAATCTAAAAATTAAAAAATCATCCAGGTTCATTTCAAGACGAAACGGGCCAAGAAATGGCGAAAAATAAAGAACAAAAAAATTTCCTTTCCTATCCGATCGAACCCGACCGAGTTAGAAAATTCAAAACATAAATGCAAAAAAATTCTAAAATTAAAAAACATCATCCAGGCATCATTTCAAGATGAAACGGGTCAGGAAAGGCCTAAAAATAGAGAACAAAAAAAATTTCCTTCCTATCCGTAAGAATCCGAGCAGAGTTAGAAAATTCAAAAAATAACTGCAAAAAAATTCTAAAAATTAAATAACATCATCCAGGCATCATTTCAAGACGAAACGGGTCAGGAAAGGCCTAAAAATAGAGAACACAAAAATAATTTCCTTCCTATCCGATCGAACCCGACCCGAGTTAGAAAATTCAAAAATTAAGGCAAAAAAATTCTAAAAATTAAAAAACATCATCTAGGTTTCATTTCAAGACGAAACGGGTGAAGACAAGCTAAAAAATAGAGAAGAAAACAAAATTTTCTTCCTATCCGTTCAAACCCGACCCAAGTTAGAAAATTTGAATATAATTGCAAAAAAATTTTAAAAATTAAAAAACAACATCCAGGCTTCATTTTAAGACGAAACGGGTCAGGACAGGCCGAAAATTAGAGACCAAAAAAAATTTCGTTCCTATCCGTTCGAACCCGACCCGAGTTAGAAAATTGAAAAATAAATGCAAAAAAATTCTAAAAATTAAAAAATATCGTCCAGGTTTCATTACAAGAAGAAACGGGTGAAGACAGGACGAAAAATAGAGAGTAAAAAAAATTTATTTCCTATTCGATCGAACCCGACCCGAGTTACAGAATTCAAAAATAAATTCTAAAAAATTCGAAAAATTAAAAAACATCATCCAGGCTTCATTTCAAGACGAAACGGGTCAGGACAGGTCGAAAAATAGTGAACAAAAGTAATTTCCTTCCTATCCGTTCGAACCCGACCCGATTTAGAAAATTCAAAAATAAATACAAAAAATTCTAAAAACTAAAAAACATCAATCAAGCTTCATTTCAACACGAAACGGGCGAGGACAGGCCGAAAAATAGAGAACAAAAATAATTTCTTTCTTTCCGTTCGAACCAGACCTGAGTTAGAAAATTAAAAAGTAAATGCAAAAAAATTCTAAAAATTAAAAAACATCATCCAGGGTTCATTTAAAGACGAAACGGGTCAGGACAGGCCGAAAAATAGAGAACAAAAAAAATTTCCTTCCTATCCGTTCAAACCCGTCCCGAGTTAGAAAATTCAAAAATAAATGCAAAAAAATTTTAAAAATTGAAAAACATCATCCAGGTTTCATTACAAGAAGAAACGGGTGAAGACAGGCCGAAAAATAGAGAACAAAAAAAATTTCCTTCCTATCCGTTCGAACCCGACCCGAGTTAGAAAATTCAAATATAAAAGTAAAAAAATTCGAAAAATTAAAAACCATCATCCAGGTATCATTTCAGGACGAAATGGGTGATGACAGGCCGAAAAATAGAGACCAAAAAAAATTTCCTTCCTATCAGTTCGATCACAACCCGAGTTAGAGAATTAAAAAATAAATGCAAAAAAATTCGAAAAATTAAAAAACAACATCTAGGCTTCATTTTAAGACGAAACGGGTCAGGACAGGCCGAAAAATAGAGACCAAAAAAAATTTCCTTCCTATCCGTTCGAACCCGACACGAGTTAGAAAATTCAAAAATAAATACAAAAAAATTCTAAAAATTAAAAAACATCATCCAGGTTTCATTTCAAGAAGAAACGGGCCAAGACAGGCCGAAAAATAGAGAACAAAAAAAATTTCCTTCCTATCCGATCGAACCCGACCCGAGTTAGAAAATTCAAAAATAAATGCAAAAAAATTCTAAAAATTAAAAAACATCATCCAGGTTTCATTTCAAGACGAAACGGGCCAAGACAGGCCGAAAAAGAGAACAAAAAAAATTTCCTTCCTATCCGATCGAACCCGACCCGAGTTGAAAAATTTGAAAATAAATGCAAAAAAATTCTAAAAATTAAAAAACATCATCAGGTTCATGTTTCAAGAACGAAACGGCAAGACAGGCCGAAAAATAAAGAACAAAAAAAATTCTTCCTATCCGATCGAACCCACGAGTTACAGAATTTCAAAAAAAATTAATTGAAAATATTCTAAAAATTAAAAAACTCATCTAGGCCTTCATTCAAGACGAACCGGGTCAGGACAGTTGAAAAATAGAGAACAAAAATAAATTTCCTTCTATCGTTCGAACCGACCCGAGTTAGAAAATTCAAAAAATAATGCCATAAATTTTAAAAATTAAAAAAACATCATCCAGCTTCATTAAGAAGACGAAACGGGTCTGGACAGGGCCTAAAATAGAACAAGAAATCCATCCTAACTCCGTCCGACCCGACCCGAGTGAGAAAATTCAATATAAAATGCAAAAATTCAAAAATTAGAAAACATCACCAGGCTTCATTTCAAGAACAAACGGCCAAACAGGACCGTAAATAGAGAACAAAATAATTTCCCTATCGTTCGTACGACCCGAGTTAGAAATTCAAAATTAAGGCAAAAAAATTCTAAAAATTAAAAAACATCATCTAGGTTTCATTTCAAGACGAAACGGGTGAAGACAAGCTAAAAAATAGAGAAGAAAACAAAATTTTCTTCCTATCCGTTCGAACCCGACCAAAGTTAGAAAATTTGAATATAATTGCAAAAAAATTTTAAAAATTAAAAAACAACATCCAGGCTTCATTTCAAGACGAAACGGGTCAGGACAGGTCGAAAAATAGAGAACAAAAATAATTTCCTTCCTATCCGTTCGAACCCGACCCGAGTTAGAAAATTGAAAAATAAATGCAAAAAAATTCTAAAAATTAAAAAATATCGTCCAGGTTTCATTACAAGAAGAAACGGGTGAATACAGGCCGAAAAATAGAGAGTAAAAAAAATTTATTTCCTATTCGATCGAACCCGACCCGAGTTACAGAATTCAAAAATAAATTCTAAAAAATTCTAAAAATTAAAAAACATCATCCAGGCTTCATTTCAAGACGAAACGGGTTAGGACAGGTCGAAAAATAGTGAACAAAAGTAATTTCCTTCCTATCCGTTCGAACCCGACCCGATTTAGAAAATTCAAAAATAAATACAAAAAAATTCTAAAAACTAAAAAACATCAATCAGGCTTCATTTCAACACGAAACGGGCCAGGACAGGCCGAAAAATAGAGAACAAAAATAATTTCTTTCTTTCCGTTCGAACCAGACCTGAGTTAGAAAATTAAAAAGTTAATGCAAAAAAATTCTAAAAATTAAAAAACATCATCCAGGGTTCATTTAAAGACGAAACGGGTCAGGACAGGCCGAAAAATAGAGAACAAAAAAAATTTCCTTCCTATCCGTTCAAACCCGACCCGAGTTAGAAAATTCAAAAATAAATGCAAAAAAATTTTAAAAATTGAAAAACATCATCCAGGTTTTATTACAAGAAGAAACGGGTGAAGACAGGCCGAAAAATAGAGAACAAAAAAAATTTCCTTCCTATCCGTTTGAACCCGACCCGAGTTAGAAAATTCAAATATAAATGTAAAAAAATTCTAAAAATTAAAAACCATCATCCAGGTATCATTTCAGGACGAAATGGGTGAAGACAGGCCGAAAAATAGAGACAAAAAAAATTCTCACCTATCAGTTCGTCACAACCGAGTTAGAGATTAAAAAAATAAATGCAAAAAAATTCGAAAAATTAAAAAACAACATCCAGGCTTCATTTTAAGACGAAACGCGTCAGGACAGGCCGAAAAATAGAGACCAAAAAAAATTTCCTTCCTATCCGTTCGAACCCGACACGAGTTAGAAAATTCAAAAATAAATACAAAAAAATTCTAAACATTAAAAAACATCATCCAGGTTTCATTTCAAGGCGAAACGGGCCAAGACAGGCCAAAAAATAGAGAACAAAAAAAATTTCCTTCCTATCCGATCGAACCCGACCCGAGTTAGAAAATTCAAAAATAAATGCAAAAAAATTCTAAAAATTAAAAAACATCATCCAGGCTTCATTTAAGACGAAAACGGGCCAAGACAGGCCGAAAATAAGGAACAAAAAAATTTCACTTTCCTATCCGATCGAAACCGACCCGCAGTTACAGAATTCAAAAAATTATTGAAAAAATATTAAAATTAAAAAAATCATCTAGGCTTTCATTTCAAGACGAAAGGGCAGGACGGTTGAAAAAATAGAGACAAAAAAATTTTTCCTTTCCTATCGTATCGAACCCGACCCGAGTTAGAAATTCAAAAAATAAATGCAAAAAAATTTTAAAATTAAAAACATCCAAGCTTCATTAACAGACGAAACGGGTCAGGACAGGCCGTTAATTGAGAAAAAAAAAAATTTCTCCATCCGTCGAACGACCCGGAAGTGAGAAATTTCAAATATAAATGCAAAAATTTTAAAAAATTAGAAAACATCATCCAGGCTTCATTTCAAGACTAAACGGGCCAAAACAGGCCGAAAAATAGAGAATAAAAATAATTTACTTCCTATCCGTTCGAACCCGACCCGAGTTAGACAATTCAAAAATTAAGGCAAAAATATTCTAAAAATTTAAAAACATCATATAGGCTTTATTTCAAGACGAAACGGGTGAAGACAAGCTAAAAAATAGAGAAGAAAACAAAATTTTCTTCCTATCCGTTCGAACACGACCCAAGTCAGAAAATTTGAATATAATTGCAAAAAAATTTTAAAAATTAAGAAACAACATCCAGGCTTCATTTTAAGACGAAACGGGTCAGGACAGGCCGAAAATTAGAGACCAAAAAAAATTTCGTTCCTATCCATTCGAACCCAACCCGAGTTAGAAAATTCAAAAATAAATGCAAAAAAATTCTAAAAATTAAAAAATATCGTCCAGGTTTCATTACAAGAAGAAACGGGTGAAGACAGGCCGAAAAATAGAGAGTAAAAAAATTTTATTTCCTATTCGATCGAACCCGACCCGAGTTACAGAATTCAAAAATAAATTCTAAAAAATTCTAAAAATTAAAAAACATCATCCAGGCTTCATTTCAAGACGAAACGGGTCAGGACAGGTCGAAAAATAGTGAACAAAAGTAATTTCCTTCCTATCCGTTCGAACCCGACCCGATTTAGAAAATTCAAAAATAAATACAAAAAAATTCTAAAAACTAAAAAACATCAATCAGGCTTCATTTCAACACGAAACGGGCCAGGACAGGCCGAAAAATAGAGAACAAAAATAATTTCTTTCTTTTCGTTCGAACCAAACCTGAGTTAGAAAATTAAAAAGTAAATGCAAAAAAATTCTAAAAATTAAAAAACATCATCCAGGGTTCATTTAAAGACGAAACGGGTCAGGACTAGAACCCGCCGAATTCAAAAATAAATTCTAAAAAATTCCAAAAATTAAAAAGCATCATCCAGGCTTCATTTCAAGACGAAACGGGTCAGGACAGGTCGACAAATAGTGAACAAAAGTAATTTCCTTCCTATCCGTTCGAACCCGACCCGATTTAGAAAATTCAAAAATAAATGCAAAAAAATTTTAAAAATTGAAAAACATCATCCAGGTTTCATTACAAGAAGAAACGGGTGAAGACAGGCCGAAAAATAGAGAACAAAAAAAATTTCCTTCCTATCCGTTTGAACCCGACCCGAGTTAGAAAATTCAAAAATAAATGTAAAAAAATTCTAAAAATTAAAAACCATCATCCAGGCATCATTTCAGGACGAAATGGGTGATGACAGGCCGAAAAATAGAGACCAAAAAAAATTTCCTTCCTATCAGTTCGATCACAACCCGAGTTAGAGAATTAAAAAATAAATGCAAAAAAATTCGAAAAATTAAAAAACAACATCCAGGCTTCATTTTAAGACGAAACGCGTCAGGACAGGCCGAAAAATAGAGACCAAAAAAAATTTCCTTCCTATCCGTTCGAACCCGACACGAGTTAGAAAATTCAAAAATAAATACAAAAAAATTCTAAACATTAAAAAACATCATCCAGGTTTCATTTCAAGGCGAAACGGGCCAAGACAGGCCAAAAAATAGAGAACAAAAAAAATTTCCTTCCTATCCGATCGAACCCGACCCGAGTTAGAAAATTCAAAAATAAATGCAAAAAAATTCTAAAAATTAAAAAACATCATCCAGGTTTCATTTTAAGACGAAACGGGCCAAGACAGGCCGAAAAATAAAGAACAAAAAAAATTTCCTTCCTATCCGATCGAACCCGACCCGAGTTACAGAATTCAAAAAATTAATTGAAAAAAATTCTAAAAATTAAAAAACATCATCTAGGCTTCATTTCAAGACGAAACGGGTCAGGACAGGTTGAAAAATAGAGAACAAAAATAATTTCCTTCCTATCCGTTCGAACCCGACCCGAGTTAGAAAATTCAAAAATAAATGCAAAAAAATTTTAAAAATTAAAAAACATCATCCAAGCTTCATTACAAGACGAAACGGGTCAGGACAGGCCGTAAAATTGAGAACAAAAAAAATTTCCTTCCTATCCGTCCGAACCCGACCCGAGTGAGAAAATTCAAATATAAATGCAAAAAAATTTAAAAAATTAGAAAACATCATCCAGGCTTCATTTCAAGACGAAACGGGCCAAGACAGGCCGAAAAATAGAGAACAAAAATAATTTCCTTCCTATCCGTTCGAACCCGACCCGAGTTAGAAAATTCAAAAATTAAGGCAAAAAAATTCTAAAAATTAAAAAACATCATCTAGGTTTCATTTCAAGACGAAACGGGTGAAGACAAGCTAAAAAATAGAGAAGAAAACAAAATTTTCTTCCTATCCGTTCGAACCCGACCCAAGTTAGAAAATTTGAATATAATTGCAAAAAAATTTTAAAAATTAAAAAACAACATCCAGGCTTCATTTTAAGACGAAACGGGTCAGGACAGGCCGAAAATTAGAGACCAAAAAAAATTTCGTTCCTATCCGTTCGAACCCGACCCGAGTTAGAAAATTCAAAAATAAATGCAAAAAAATTCTAAAAATTAAAAAATATCGTCCAGGTTTCATTACAAGAAGAAACGGGTGAAGACAGGCCGAAAAATAGAGAGTAAAAAAATTTTATTTCCTATTCGATCGAACCCGACCCGAGTTACAGAATTCAAAAATAAATTCTAAAAAATTCTAAAAATTAAAAAACATCATCCAGGCTTCATTTCAAGACGAAACGGGTCAGGACAGGTCGAAAAATAGTGAACAAAAGTAATTTCCTTCCTATCCGTTCGAACCCGACCCGATTTAGAAAATTCAAAAATAAATACAAAAAAATTCTAAAAACTAAAAAACATCAATCAGGCTTCATTTCAACACGAAACGGGCCAGGACAGGCCGAAAAATAGAGAACAAAAATAATTTCTTTCTTTCCGTTCGAACCAGACCTGAGTTAGAAAATTAAAAAGTAAATGCAAAAAAATTCTAAAAATTAAAAAACATCATCCAGGGTTCATTTAAAGACGAAACGGTTCAGGACAGGCCGAAAAATAGAGAACAAAAAAAATTTCCTTCCTATCCGTTCAAACCCGACCCGAGTTAGAAAATTCAAAAATAAATGCAAAAAAATTTTAAAAATTGAAAAACATCATCCAGGTTTCATTACAAGAAGAAACGGGTGAAGACAGGCCGAAAAATAGAGAACAAAAAAAATTTCCTTCCTATCCGTTTGAACCCGACCCGAGTTAGAAAATTCAAATATAAATGTAAAAAAATTCTAAAAATTAAAAACCATCATCCAGGTATCATTTCAGGACGAAATGGGTGATGACAGGCCGAAAAATAGAGACCAAAAAAAATTTCCTTCCTATCAGTTCGATCACAACCCGAGTTAGAGAATTAAAAAATAAATGCAAAAAAATTCGAAAAATTAAAAAACAACATCCAGGCTTCATTTTAAGACGAAACGGGTCAGGACAGGCCGAAAAATAGAGACCAAAAAAAATTTCCTTCCTATCCGTTCGAACCCGACACGAGTTAGAAAATTCAAAAATAAATACAAAAAAATTCTAAACATTAAAAAACATCATCCAGGTTTCATTTCAAGACGAAACGGGCCAAGACAGGCCAAAAAATAGAGAACAAAAAAAATTTCCTTCCTATCCGATCGAACCCGACCCGAGTTAGAAAATTCAAAAATAAATGCAAAAAAATTCTAAAAATTAAAAAACATCATCCAGGTTTCATTTCAAGACGAAACGGGCCAAGACAGGCCGAAAAATAAAGAACAAAAAAAATTTCCTTCCTATCCGATCGAACCCGACCCGAGTTACAGAATTCAAAAAATTAATTGAAAAAAATTCTAAAAATTAAAAAACATCATCTAGGCTTCATTTCAAGACGAAACGGGTCAGGACAGGCCGTAAAATAGAGAACAAAAAAAATTTCCATCCTATCCGTCCGAACCCGACCCGAGTGAGAAAATTCAAATATAAATGCAAAATAATTTTAAAAATTAGAAAACATCATCCAGGCTTCATTTCAAGACGAAACGGGCCAAGACAGGCCGAAAAATAGAGAACAAAAATAATTTCCTTCCTATCCGTTCGTACCCGACCCGAGTTAGAAAATTCAAAAATTAAGGCAAAAAAATTCTAAAAATTAAAAAACATCATCTAGGTTTCATTTCAAGACGAAACGGGTGAAGACAAGCTAAAAAATAGAGAAGAAAACAAAATTTTCTTCCTATCCGTTCGAACCCGACCCAAGTTAGAAAATTTGAATATATTTGCAAAAAAATTTTAAAAATTAAAAAACAACATCCAGGCTTCATTTTAAGACGAAACGGGTCAGGACAGGCCGAAAATTAGAGACCAAAAAAAATTTCGTTCCTATCCGTTCGAACCCGACCCGAGTTAGAAAATTCAAAAATAAATGCAAAAAAATTCTAAAAATTAAAAAATATCGTCCAGGTTTCATTACAAGAAGAAACGGGTGAAGACAGGCCGAAAAATAGAGAGTAAAAAAATTTATTTCCTATTCGATCGAACCCGACCCGAGTTACAGAATTCAAAAATAAATTCTAAAAAATTCTAAAAATTAAAAAACATCATCCAGGCTTCATTTCAAGACGAAACGGGTCAGGACAGGTCGAAAAATAGTGAACAAAAGTAATTTCCTTCCTATCCGTTCGAACCCGACCCGATTTAGAAAATTCAAAAATAAATGCAAAAAAATTCTAAAAACTAAAAAACATCAATCAGGCTTCATTTCAACACGAAACGGGCCAGGACAGGCCGAAAAATAGAGAACAAAAATAATTTCTTTCTTTCCGTTCGAACCAGACCTGAGTTAGAAAATTAAAAAGTAAATGCAAAAAAATTCTAAAAATTAAAAAACATCATCCAGGGTTCATTTAAAGACGAAACGGGTCAGGACAGGCCGAAAAATAGAGAACAAAAAAAATTTCCTTCCTATCCGTTCAAACCCGACCCGAGTTAGAAAATTCAAAAATAAATGCAAAAAAATTTTAAAAATTGAAAAACATCATCCAGGTTTCATTACAAGAAGAAACGGGTGAAGACAGGCCGAAAAATAGAGAACAAAAAAAATTTCCTTCCTATCCGTTTGAACCCGACCCGAGTTAGAAAATTCAAATATAAATGTAAAAAAATTCTAAAAATTAAAAACCATCATCCAGGCATCATTTCAGGACGAAATGGGTGATGACAGGCCGAAAAATAGAGACCAAAAAAAATTTCCTTCCTATCAGTTCGATCACAACCCGAGTTAGAGAATTAAAAAATAAATGCAAAAAAATTCGAAAAATTAAAAAACAACATCCAGGCTTCATTTTAAGACGAAACGGGTCAGGACAGGCCGAAAAATAGAGACCAAAAAAAATTTCCTTCCTATCCGTTCGAACCCGACACGAGTTAGAAAATTCAAAAATAAATACAAAAAAATTCTAAACATTAAAAAACATCATCCAGGTTTCATTTCAAGGCGAAACGGGCCAAGACAGGCCAAAAAATAGAGAACAAAAAAAATTTCCTTCCTATCCGATCGAACCCGACTCGAGTTAGAAAATTCAAAAATAAATGCAAAAAAATTCTAAAAATTAAAAAACATCATCCAGGTTTCATTTCAAGACGAAACGGGCCAAGACAGGCCGAAAAATAAAGAACAAAAAAAATTTCCTTCCTATCCGATCGAACCCGACCCGAGTTACAGAATTCAAAAAATTAATTGAAAAAAATTCTAAAAATTAAAAAACATCATCTAGGCTTCATTTCAAGACGAAACGGGTCAGGACAGGTTGAAAAATAGAGAACAAAAATAATTTCCTTCCTATCCGTTCGAACCCGACCCGAGTTAGAAAATTCAAAAATAAATGCAAAAAAATTTTAAAAATTAAAAAACATCATCCAAGCTTCATTACAAGACGAAACGGGTCAGGACAGGCCGTAAAATAGAGAACAAAAAAAATTTCCATCCTATCCGTCCGAACCCGACCCGAGTGAGAAAATTCAAATATAAATGCAAAATAATTTTAAAAATTAGAAAACATCATCCAGGCTTCATTTCAAGACGAAACGGGCCAAGACAGGCCGAAAAATAGAGAACAAAAATAATTTCCTTCCTATCCGTTCGTACCCGACCCGAGTTAGAGAATTCAAAAATTAAGGCAAAAAAATTCTAAAAATTAAAAAACATCATCTAGGTTTCATTTCAAGACGAAACGGGTGAAGACAAGCTAAAAAATAGAGAAGAAAACAAAATTTTCTTCCTATCCGTTCGAACCCGACCCAAGTTAGAAAATTTGAATATATTTGCAAAAAAATTTTAAAAATTAAAAAACAACATCCAGGCTTCATTTAAAGACGAAACGGGTCAGGACTGGCCGAAAATTAGAGACCAAAAAAAATTTCGTTCCTATCCGTTCGAACCCGACCCGAGTTCGAAAATTCAAAAATAAATGCAAAAAAATTCTAAAAATTAAAAAATATCGTCCAGGTTTCATTACAAGAAGAACGGGTGAGACAGGCCGAAATTAGAGAGTAAAGAAATGTTATTTCCTATATCGACGACCCGACCCGAGTTTACAGGAAATTCAAAAATAAATTCTAAAAAATTTCCAAAAAAATAAAAAACATCATCCAGGCTTTCATTTCAAGACGAAACGGGTCAGGACAGTCGACAAATAGTGAACAAAGTAATTTCCTTCCTATCCGTTCTAACCCGACCCGAATTTAGAAAATTCCAAAATAAATGGCAAAAAATTTTCTAAAAACTAAAAAACATCAATCAGGTTCTTTCAACACGAAACGGG
>NW_022155074.1:0-21105 GCF_001633185.2 Quercus lobata | reverse complement strand
AAAAAAAAAAAAAAAAAAAAAAAAAAAAAAAAAAAAAAAAAAAAAAACCCAGATTGCACCGCGACTTGGGTCGCGCGGCGCGACCTGGGTCGCGCAGTGCGACCTGGGTCACGCGGCAACCTGGTCGCGCACGGCCTGGGTCGCTGGCCTGGATCTGTCGCGCGCGGCCTGTGTCGCCTTCCCTTCTTCTTCTTCTTCTTCTCTTTTTTTTTTTTTTTTTTTTTTTTTTTTTTTTTCTTTCTTTCTTTCTGCCTTTTTCTCCGCTGTTTCTGCATTTTGGGTTGCATTTGAGGTCATTAATATTTTATTTTTGGGTTGGAAATCGAGTCTCTAAGACTCGATTTCCATGTAGACGCCATCTGGCCAAACTGCCAGATCAGATATGAACAACGCATAAAAATCGAGCCTTAGAGTGTCGATTTAGGGGCCCAAAATTGAGCCTTTAAGACTCGAGTTGCTAAAAAAATATATAGTTTGTAAACGGATCCTATTAACTAAATAGTTTGTTTTTTATGGGTAATTACCCATTTTCGCCTATTATGTTGGAAAAATGAAACCTTTGTGCGTGTGTGCAGAGAGAGAGAGATGAACCACAAATTTGGTTGAAGTCAATAGTTTCCACTCCAATTAAAAATTTGAACATGATTACAGATTATGAAAATTTAATCTTCAAATTATATATTTTTTATGTTCTTAACACATATATTAAATTCCGTACTAATTGGAAACAATTCACTATTCATTCTTTAAATTTATTTTTTTATATATAATTTTAGGTTACAAAAACTTGGAATTTAAATATTTAATTGATTACATAACTATTGAGTTTTGATCATCTGAAAATTTTGCAAATATGAAGGATAGAAGAAGAAAATGTAATCCAATGGTGAATTTTTTAAAATTCATATCCAATAAAAATATATTGAATGAAGTTGTAACCATTAACTTCAACTAGGTTTATAGATAAATTTTGTACTAGATAGAAATGTGTTCAAGTTACACATTTTTAAACGGTAAATTTATAAGAAATCTAACGATAAAAAAAATCCATTAAATAATTATTAATTTTCACCTCACTTACCAAATTAATAGAATTTTTTTTCTCTCCATTTATTGCTTTCACATTAAAATCATATCACTTGATCCACAAATCTAAAATGACATTTCTTCAAAAGTTTTCTTCCACACGTTATCCTATTAATCTTTCTTTGTTTTAATCTCTTTGTACAATCAGAAGAAAAGAAGTAATATTCCAAGGTTCATTTCATCTACATATGGCAGATATTAATTTGAGAAGAAGTTGAAGTAAGGTCGCTGCAGAGTGTTTCTTACTTCTTACTAAATTAGGGTTGATTAAGATATATACGAAGACATAAATGACTGTTTAACCCACATCACTTCTAGCAGTTGCACTTCCTATCAATCTCTTTCATAAAATCATAATCAATGAAAAAAATATTTTGACAAGAGCACGCTACCCATGGTATACATAACATGATCATTACTTCATAAATCAAAGGGGCATTAAAAATTAAATTAGAGAAAAAGTTTGGTTTTTGCATGTCTCAAATCATGACTAGTAATCTTTTCCAACTAAAAATAACAAAAATGTTTAAGACATTTAGGGTTTAAATCACTTATTTTTGTTGAAATTATCGAATTATTTAAAAAAAAATAGCAAAAGGGTCTGTGAAATCATATTTTACTTTTTTTTCCCCTAAATAAATACTTTATTGTTCCAAAAAAAAAAAAAAAAAAAAAAAAAAAAAAAAAGAAGATTAGAGCTGAGAACTGGCCCAGTCTAGCTAAATAATAACTAGACCAAAATATGAGCCGAGATATTGCCTCTCCAAAAACAAAAGGTGGTTTTACTATGTAAAAAATTGAGCAATGAAGCTAACAAATGACCAGTGTTCCTTGGTTTACAATATCAAAACAAAACATGACAATGATTTCCCCGTGACAAATACTATCAAATAAAAATAGAAAGATTACCTTTTAATTTCTACTTTCCAATTGGCCCCTGGCCTCGGCCTCACTTCAAGGTAACCAGATGGCTAGCTATTAATAGCAGCAAAGTTTGGTGTTAGTGTAACAACTCAGGTCTTTTATGGTCTGTTTGGAAGTTTAGAGAGGGAGGAGAGTAGAGGGAAGGAGAGTAATAAGTGTAACAATCCAGGTGTTTTAGTTACCAACCAGATTTGTACTATACGCCATGCTAATTCCACATTTTGGTTAACAGTTTTACTAACTCATCAATTTTTTACCACAACTTTTGCAGCAAATTATGATCAAGTGTTAATGATGAACAATCGCTTGAGGGATTTAGATCCTTTAGATTTTCTAGGGTACTCTAACAATAAATTTCCTTAAATCTTAACCATTTTTTTTATGATTTAAGAGTCTAGATTATGTCATATCAGCATTCCACTAATAATACTCTTAAAATAATATAACAATAGTACAAACAATATAATTAAAATTATTGTTAGTGGAATACTAACATGGCAAAATCTAGACCATTAAATCATTAAAAAATAGTTAAGATTTAAGGAAATCTATTTGGTAATAAACTAATCACTATGAAGGCGTCTGATTCGCCGTGATGTTACATTATACCGTAATATTATATTAATGTAATCTCAATACAAGAATACATAATTAAATTGTTTAGGAAGGTAATGAGATTAAGGTGATGTGATATATTTAGTAATTTTAAATTATGGTTGATGAACACAAGGAAATCAGTAAAGCTGAATGTCTCGGGTGTTGATTTGTGTTGCTTGGAATATCCTGAAAAGATGAACACAAAGTCAAAGGAGGTTGGGGAAGACCGGCCAAGAATCCTCCGATGGCAAAGTTAGTATTTTTTGGAATTCCAATGTGTATGGAAAAATGTCTGAATGAATTACCTTCCCGTAGAAGAGCCCTCATATAGTGCTTGTCTGAGGCAGTTACCTCTCCTACCATTGTGGAGTTCGGAGGATTCAGAGTTAACTTCCATAACCACCAAGGAAGTTACATTTTTGGGGTCTGACTTCCATAACCATTTATTGGGGGAGTGGTTTGTAGCCTGACAGGAAAACAGGAACAGTTTCAACATATTCAGGACGCAGGGAGTTCGTCCAACTGACGTTGTGGACGGACAAGCTTACCTTGGACGAGTAAGCCATATGCCACCCATCATTTCTTTAGGATGAGCCATATGGACGAGCTTAGGAGTTGGGGTTTTTTATAACACCATCAGTTGCCCCCTTGTCCACATGGATCGTTTAAAGGAATGTGCAGCTTGGCATCATATCCCTAGACTTGTGTATTTAATGTCTACAGTTTGATGTGCCACGTGTCCTAATTTTACCGGTGACCAGTCTCGTCGATTTATTTTTTGAGGGGTAAGCCATGTGTCACATCCTGGTTAGCTGTGTCGTTTCAAATGCCCAGGTCAACTATCTATAAATAATGGAATTCCTCCTCTACCCTTCACATTTCCAAAATTTTCTTTCCAGACACTCCTTGTCTAGAGCCCCATCTAGAAGTCCCTTCGCGTCCGTAGCTTCCTTCCATCTTAGAGCCAAGTGTTCTTTCTTTTCTTGTCTTTAGGCTTTCCTTCATTTTTCAAAAAAATGTTTGTTTCTTCGTCTAGTAATAGTACGAAGAAAGCTATAGACGAGTACCGTGACTCAACTAGCTATAGTAGTTCTAACAATAGTACTAGCCATAGCAGTAGTGGGGGAAGCTCCACAGAAGCTGGTACTTCGCCCAACGTCCCTCCGTCTAGTCCTTTGGACGAGTCGAAGATCACCATCTATAGCTGTGCGATAGACATCCCTTCTAAGACGGATGAACAAAGACTCGACAATATTAGGAAGTGGTACCAAATTTTGGACAAGTTTAACCCTAAGTTGCCTGTCCATGGAGAATGGTGTTGTAACCCCCACTTCGAAATAGGCGTCTATGAGGCTTATTTTTTGGGGGGCTTAAGGTTACCTTTGAACGCTTTCGCTAGAGAATTGTTAGTTAGGTTAGGTTTAGGAGTATGTCAGTTCAATCCTAATGCATAGAGATTAATTGTCTCCATGCAAATTTTGTGGAGGGAAGTATTTGGAGGGGACCGTCCTCTTACCGTGGACGAGTTCCTTTATTGTTACAAACCCTCAGAAATACATCAGTCCCTTGGCTTCTACCAATTCACAGCTAGGGGCACAGATTGTAGATTGATTAAGTTTTTGGCCTCGTCTGATAGAAACTGGAAGAAGGAATTTTTCTTCGTCTCTAGTTTCTGGGCTGGGAATCCTATGGATGTTGGTCGAGACGTCTTTGGTCGTTGCACCGGGTATTTAGGGAACCTTTGTCCTGAAGGTAAGTCACTCCCCTTTTTTCTTCATTTTGATCTCTTCCTTTCACATTCTAACTTTTTCTTACTTGTTTGCTTACAGCTGTTTAACGATCGTCTTTAAGCAAATTTTATCGAGACCGTGTTCACAAGGCTCGTCTACACTTGGATAGGAGCTTCCATTCCTTGGTCACGCTCAGACATCTTACCAAGTGGGGATTAGGCCCTAATCCGTCCGACGAAGCACTTGCACACGAGATCACAGTACGAAGAAGTAAGTTTTTGAACTTTAAATGAATATTAAAATATTTATGTTCTACTTTCGTTAAATTTTTTTTTTCTTTTTTTTCTTTTTTTCTTTTTTTTTCTTTTTTAGGAATGGCAACAATGAAAGAAAACAAATGAAAGGAGATTATGGGTGAGGAGGGTTGTCTTGAGGCCCAACCCCAAACTCGTCCATCAGCTGGGGAGAAAAGGAAATCCCTGTCAAGGAACATTGATTTGGGAAGTCTTCCCAGCCGACGAGATAGTCGATGAGAGAAAAGGGTTAAGCGTGGGTCGTCCCAAGTGGTTAAACCTAAGCTTCCTCAATCCCAGCCTCCCGTCCATATAGTTGATGTTGGCTCGTCCACTCCAGTTGAGACTTCCTCGTCCAAGACTTTTCCGCCCAGGACGACTGCACCTGCTTCATCCCAGCTTCCTCCCAGGGTTCCCACAAACATTATTGAAAATGAAGACTTGGCTTAGGAACGCTTTGGAGAAGCTGTGAAGGACGAGGACATAACTGCTTGTTATGACATGTCCCTAAAGGATTTTGAGCACTCAAGTGTTCATGATCTTTTTAAGGTGCATTAACTGTATTTTTTGTCTCGTCCTTATTATCCCATAATTTTTTCTTCGTCTAACCAGCATTTTTTGGATCTATCTTTTTACAGGGCATGTCAAAATTTATTGCAGCGTCCAGGCAAGCCACTGAATTGGATAAGACAAGGATCTTACTAGAGACGAGAATTCAAGAGATGAGGGACGAATGCAAGAAATGGGCTGAGGTGGCTACCAAAGCTAAGGAGGAAGTAACGGAGCAGCAAAATTTGATTGGAGAGTTGAGAACCAATATAGCGAAGAAAGATACTCGTCTTGATCAGTTACAGAAAAAGAATGACGAGTTGAATACCCTTCTCTCCCCGGCAAAAGAAGATGCAGTTGCTGAGTTCAAGGCTTCCAAAGAATATACTGGTCATCTGGATGAACATTACGCAGCAGGCTTTGAAGATTTTAGAATGGATGCTATGGAAAACTTCCCTAAAGTGGACTTTAGCTCCATCAAGCTTAACCTTGCTGCTGCAACTAGTTCTCTTCTTCAAGCCAGCTTCGAGGATGTTAATGTGGAGGATGATGCTACTACCCAACTGACCCAGGACGACCCCAACATTAATGCCCCCCCTGCTTAAATCTTTTGATTATCCTTTGTGTTTTCTTTTTTCTTTTGATTTTTGTTTGGTCCTTGGTTTTGGAACCCCTTAATGTAACTTAAGTATACCAAGCTCGTCCATAGTTTTAGGATGAGCTATTAACAGTTTGTTTTACTTTCGTAAGGGTGTTTGGACGTTGGTTGTCTGCCCTTAACAATCTGAAAGAATGTTATTTTCTTTTATCATGATATGAACAAAAGCTTTTATCTCTATAAATAATAGATTTCAAGCTTAACTCGTCCATTGCTCATTTATATATATAACTTTTTTTTTTTTTTTTTGAATTTCACCAAGTGTAATTCGTTCGTGAAATGATAATTACAAGCATTACTCGTCCTTAGACTTAGCTGATTTTTCACGTTTTATGAAGAGTGAAATGATGATTACCAGCATTACTCGTCCTTAGACTTAGCTGATTTTTCACGTTTTATGAAGGCCCAACTTTTATCTCGTCCATAGATTGGATTGTTTTTTCAAGTATCTCCTCGTCCAAGGATTGGACTAAGGCATTATGGGCTTTACTTCATCCATTGTTTGGACGTTTCCATACTCCACCCAAGTTTAAGGCTTCTACTCATTCATGATTTGGATGAGTATACCTTCATCCTTAGGAGAGTTTACAGACGTTACATCCCCATGTCCAAAGAATTTACTTGTCTTGGGCTCTTAGCCTTCTTGTGAACTAATTTGAATGAAAATAAGAATTCACACAACATTATGTATATATCATAAATATTGTTCACAAACGAGGCACATGCTTAGAAGTGAATGCCTTCCAGGGAGTTTAATGAGTACAAACAAATCCATAACTTTGTTCATAATCACAACATAAATAATAAAGTAGCATTAAACATAAGTAGACAAACAGGCTCCAAGCTCGTACAGAGTAACACTCGTCCAGGACAGCATCTTTACTGATAGTACCTCCTTAAGTACTCAACATTCCAAGGATGCTCCAATTTTCTCTCATCCAGGGCCTCCAATAGTAGGATCCTTGCCTTTTATAGTTGATAACTCTATAGGGTCCTTCCCAATTAGGCCCCAATTTCCCATGAGTCGAGTTCTTGGTTACCAAAGAAACATTTTTCAGGATGAGATCCCCTATGTTAAACCGCATTGGCTTCACCATTGCATCATACTGTTTAGCCATTAGATTTTTGTACCTTGTCGTCCTATGTTTTGCGTCCGTCCTTACCTCGTCTATTAGATCGAGGTTTAAACGGAGTTGCTCCTCGTTATCCTTATCCTGATAAATCGTCATCATGTGGTTGGCCATGTGCACTTCTGCAGGTATGACTGCTTCGCTTCCATAAACTAGCATGAAAGGAGTTTCCCCTGTAGGGGTTCTCACAGTCATTCTGTACGCCCATATAACACCTGGTAACTTATTTGGCCATACTCCATTTGCCCTCTTAAGCCGAGTCTTGATGATTTTCAACAAGGATCGGTTTGCAACTTCGGCCTGACCGTTTGCTTGGAAATAGGCAGGCGAGGAATAATGATTTTAAATTCCGAAGTGTTCACAAAAGTCCCTGAAAAGTGCATTATCAAATTATCGTCTGTTGTCAGACACTAATACTCTAGGCACCCTAAACCTGCACACAATGTTTTTCCAAACGAAGCTTTTGACATTTTGTTGCGTGATACTTGCTAAGGGTTCTACTTCTACCCAATTGGTGAAATAATCAATACCCACTACCGGAAATTTCATCTGCCTCGTCCCAAATGGAAAGGGACCCAAGATGTCTAGCCCCCATTGTGCAAAAGGCCATGGGGCCATCATCGAGGTGAGATATTCTAATGGTTGTCTGGGAATGTTACTAAATCGTTGGCATTGATCACAGACCTTGACATATGCCTTGACATCAACTTGCATGTTTGGCCAGTAGTAGCCTACGTGGATGACTTTATGGACAAGTGATTTTGCTCCTGAATGGTTGCCACATGCTCCTTCATGAATCTCCCTCAATACATAGTTGGCCTCGTCCGAAGTTAAACACCTCAGATAAGGTTGTGAAAAACCCCTTTTGTATAGTATCTCATTCATGAGAACGTATCTGGCTGATCTGACTCTGAGCTTTCTGGCCTCGTCTTTTTCTTTTGGAAGCTTTCCATCCTTCAAGTATGATACTATTGGAGTTATCCAATTTTCTTCACCCTTTATCTGATGCACCTCTGGAAAGTCTACGCTAGGCAGGTATTGAATTTCATCAAACTCATCCATTACTTCACTTGTCGAGGCTTCTTTCGCTAAAGTATCTACTTCCATATTTTCTTCTCTTGGGATCTGAATGAAATCAGCTTCCTTAAACTTCTTTACAAGGCGTACCACCTTATTAAGGTACTTCTTCATTCATTCTTCTTTGGCTTCACATATCCCACTTACTTGGCCTATGACTAGCTGAGAGTCTCCCAAGACGAGTATCGATTCTGCTTCTATAGATTTAGCCAACTCCAACCCTTTAAGAAGGGCTTCATATTCAGCTTCATTATTGGTTGTTTGATACTGCAGACGAATCTTGTGCTTCAATTTATCTCCCTCCGGGGATAGTAAAACAACTCCTATCCCTCCTGCATGTTGTGTAGATGATCCATCCACATGGACAATCCATTTGTTTCTATTCTCTACCTCACTTAAGTCTTCATAACTCGAAGTGAACTCTGCAATGAAATTTGCCAGGGCTTGAGCTTTTATTACATGCCTTGGTTGATATTTGATGTCAAATTCACTAAGCTCGACAACCCATTGGACCGGTCGTCTTGTAGCTTCTAGCTTGTTCATTGCTTTCTTGAGCAGATGATCGGTTATGACATTGATAACATGAGTTTGGAAGTAATGCCTTAACTTCCTGGTAGTCGTTATCAATGCAAAAGCCAGCTTCTCTATTAGTGGATATCGTCCTTCCGCTTCCCTTAGTGCTCTACTTGTATAGTATATGGGCTTTTGCACTCTTCCTTCCTCCCTTATCAATGCTGAACTAACGGCATGTGAGGTAATTACTAAGTATAAATACAACTCCTCCCCCAGCACGGATGGACTTAGTAAAGAAGCCGTAGTGAGATAGATTTTCAAGTCCTGAAAGGCTTTTTGACACTCGTCTGTCCATTCAAATGCCTTTTTAAGTACCTTAAAAAATGCAAACATTTATCAGTAGCTTTAGAGACAAACCTGTTAAGGGCAGTAACTCGTTCGGTAAGAGACTGAACTTATTTGATATTTCGTGGAGGTTCCATGTTCAGTATTGCCTTGATCTTGTCTGGATTTGCTTCAATCCCCCTATGCGAAACCATAAACCCCAGAAATTTCTCGAATGACACTCCAAAAGTACACTTGCTGGGGTTCAACCTTATGTTATACTGTCTAAGTGTGTCAAACGTTTCCTGCAAGTCGTCCAGGTGCTTCTCCTCATCTTGACTTTTCACCAACATGTCATTTACGTAAACTTCTACATTCCGCCCAATTTATGGACGAAACATGTGGTTAACCAACCTTTGATATATTTCCCCAGCGTTCTTCAAACCGAAGAGCATCACCTTATAACAAAATAAGCCTTGACTTGTGACAAATGATGTCTTTTCTTGATCTGCATCTGTAAGCGACTAAATTTCTCATTTCGAAATGAGTCAAACAAGTAAAATAGTTTCACAAATGCGAATTTGTATTGATGATTGTGTAGTACAATTCTCTGTAATTACAAAAGAGTTATCCTTTGATTCGATCTCCTTAAAAGACTTGTTGATTGGATTTGTAGTAATGTGATTTTGATTCGAACACCCAATATACTTTAATTTGGCTGAAGAATGGATCGAAGATATTTGGAACAGAATTACAATGAATCTCTGGCTATGAGCTTGTTGGAAATCCCTTCTTCTTCACGTTC
Organism: Quercus lobata; assembly: GCF_001633185.2. Taxonomy (NCBI): domain Eukaryota; kingdom Viridiplantae; phylum Streptophyta; class Magnoliopsida; order Fagales; family Fagaceae; genus Quercus; species Quercus lobata. The sequence goes on along the minus strand of NW_022155074.1, from coordinate 11,419 downwards.
TTCGTGTTCTTCATCTTCGAAGGTTTATGGTGGAAGTTCTTCGGTACTTTAGAGGCTTGAATCCGTTGAGCTTCACTGATTTGTGATTTCTTGAGGTTTCTGGAGGCTTTTGAGCTTGATTCCAGTGAACTTTGAGATCTAAGAAGATGATTTAGATGATTCCTTTTCGAATGTTCTTTGTATTTGAAGGTTTGTGGCAGAAGTTCTTCGGGGCTTTGGAGGCTTGAATCCGTAGAGCTTTGCTGATTTGTGATTTGATGATATTTTCGGACCTTTGAGCTTGATTCCCGCAAACTTTAGGATCTAGGCAGATGGTTTGGATGATTCTGTTTCGAATGTTCTCCGATTTTGGGGTTGAAGTTCTTGAAGTTCCTAGAGGCTTCAGGGCTTGATTCCAGCAGAGCTTTTTCACTTTTGAATCTTGGTCCTCTTAAATGTCTTAGGAAGGCTTCTATTTATAGGAGTTTGGAAGTGGGTGAGCAACACGTGGCGGAGTCCGATTGGTGAAACATGTCACAGCCTGATTGGTTCGCTTATGTCATCGCTTACACGTGCTGGACTACTCATGTCATTGCTTACACGTGCAAGGCTGCTTGTGTCATCGCTTACACGTGTGCTGATACGTGATTGGTTTTTGGCATGACACTTGGCAAATTTCCGTTGGCTTCTGAATAGTGATAGCAAAACCTAGCAGCAATACGTGGTGCTTTGTAATTGGCTGTATTTTGTGGACTTGGTAATGTGACGTGTCAGCTTGTGATAGGTCGAGAATTTTCCCTCTCTACTGCGTCGTCTATCCTTATCTGATTGTATCCAGAGAAAGCATCCGTAAAGCTAAGCAGCTTGTGTCCCGTAGTGGAATCTACCAATTGGTCAATGCGAGGCTACGGGTGGTTGTCCTTGGGGCAAGTCCTATTCAGATCGGTGAAGTCTATACACATTCTCCACTTACCATTTGCCTTCTTGACCATGACTACATTGGCCAACCAGTCTGGATAATAAACTTCTCGAATGAACTTCGCTACGGTCAACTTCTGCACCTCTTCTTTAATAGCATTGTCTCTCTCAGGAGCGAATACCCTTTTCTTCTGTCGTACAAGTTTAGAGGAAGGATACACATTTATACGGTGGGTAATGACACTAGGGTCTATACCCGACATGTCCTCATGACTCCAAGCAAATACATCAATATTTTTCCTTAGAAAACGGACAAGGTCCTTCTTAACCTTCTCTTCTAAATTTGCTCCAACCCTAGTGCACCTCTCAGGGTTGTTTTCATCTAAAGAAATATCTTCCAACATTTCCATGGGTTCAGCCACCATTTTCTTTTCTTCAATATTCATCGTCTGAACCTGCTCATCCATGGCCAACATGGCCAGGTAGCATTCTCTTGCTACCAGCTGATCTCCCTGCACTTGTCCTATCCCATGCTCCGTTGGAAATTTGACTGACAGGTGATAAGTATACGTAACTGTTTTCCAACTATTTAAAGTTGGTCTTTTAATTATGGCATCGTAGGAGGATGAACAATCTACCACCAAGAAATTCATGTCCCTGGTTACCTGTTGTGGGTATGCCCCCACCACGATAGGTATTGTGACAGTGCCTACAAGTTGCACCTTCATTCCACCAAATCCTACCGAGGGTGAGTTTACTGGATGAAGTTGGTCTCGTTTCGAGCCTCATTTGCTAAAAGGCCAAGTAATATAGAATATCTGTTGAACTTCCATTGTCCACCAACACCCTTCTAGTTGTATAATCGGCAATTAGCAAAGTAATAACAATGGCATCATCATGGGGGTGGTGAACTCTTTCAGTGTTCGCGTCTGTGAATGTGATGGCTTGCTCGTCCATGGTCATCGTCCTTGGAGATTGTCTAGAGAGTTGAACATTCTGCATTACTTTCAGATACTTCTTCCTAAACTTGAATGACTGACCGGCTGAGTTTCATCCTATAATGACTCTTATCTCTCCAAGCGGGGGGCGCGACAACTTTTCCACCTTCCTTTTCAACTTCTCATCCTTATGCTCTCGTCCAAGGAAATTTCTCAACTTTCCTTATCTTATAAGATTTTCAATTTGCTGTTTTAGATCGTAACATTCATCCGTGTCATGCCCATGGTCTCTATGGAAGCGGCAATACTTGTTCCTATTGCGCTTATTAGGATCTCCCTTCATTTTCTCCAGCCATTTCAAGGAAGGATGTCCTTGATTTGCATAAGGACCTGTTTGAGCGGTGTGTTTAGTGGCGTGTATTGTTGACTCCGTGCTGAAGGACCAGCCCTCTTACCATCCCTGTCTTTTTTATCTTCCGTCCGTCCCTTTTTTGGACGAGGGCCTTGTTCAGAGTGGTGCATGGGGTTTGCTTCCATTCTTTAAGCTCTCTTTCTCTTCTTGGCTATGATCGCGTCTTCTGCATTCATAAAGTTTTGGGCTGAATGGACGAGTTCAGCCATGGATTGAGGCTCCTTCTCATAAAGCTCGTGGATGAACAAATCAGAATTAACCCCATTGTGAAAGGCCGCCAATAGTAGTTTATCATCTACCTCGTCCACTGTTAGGGCTTCCCTGTTGAAACGAGTGATAAAGGATTGCAGGCTTTCATTCTCCTCCTGTTCTATGGTCAACAGGCTGGACGAAGAATGCTTGTGTCTCTATCCCCCAATGAAGTTATTAATGAACAACTTGCTCAACTCTTCAAAAGAACTTACTGAATTCGGGAGTATTTTACTGAACCACACTCATGCCGGACCTTTGAGGGTGGTAGGGAAGGCTCTACACATAATTTCATCCGGGACCTCCTGAAGGTGCATTGTAGTCTTAAAAGTAACAATGTGATCAAACGGGTCACGCACTCCATCATACGAATCCAAGGAAGGAATCTTGAATTTTGTAGGCAAGGGGTGACCATTGATGGAAGCCGTGAAAGGGGAATCCATGCGGTGAACTAGATCCTCTACAAGATTTGTTCTTCTCATGTTCTCCCTCATCTCATTCATAACCTTCCTCATCTGATCGATGTCTCTATCCAAGTGTGGCACCCTTCTTATTGACTTTCAGGCACAGTACTTCTTCCATCTCCCTGGCTCTGGTCTTGTTCTTCCCCATATGCCTCATGTCGTTGCCTCCTAAGATGAATCTCCCTTGTCAGTTCTTGGTTCTGGCGAGTTAACTCTGTCATAGCGACTGTCATGGATTGCACATGAACAGAGGATGGTTGCATGGCAGGCGCAGATTGACGATCGTGATGGGGATGGCTAGAAGCAACCCTAATTTCTTGATGGCCTGGGCTGGTAGCCCTCAATCTAGTCCGAACCATTGCAGCCTTTTTGTCAGAGAAAGGAATTGTAGAACTCAATAAAGCCTAACAAAATAACTTTCCCACAAACAGCGCCAACTGATGAACACAAGGAAATCAGTAAGGTTGAATGTCTCGGGTGGTGATCTGTATTGCTTGGAATATCTTGAAAAGATGAACACAAAGTCAGAGGAGGCCGGGGAAGACTGGCCAAGAATCCTCCGATGGTAAAGTTAGTATTTTTTGTAATTCCAATTTGTATGGAAAAATGTTTGAATGAATTACTTTCCCGTAGAAGAGCTCTTATATAGTGCTTGTCTAAGGCAATTACCTCTCCTACCATTGTGGAGTTCGGAGGATTCGAAGTTAACTTCCATAACCACCAAGGAAGTTACATTTTTGGGGTCTGACTTCCATAACCGTTTATTGGGGGAGTGATTTGTAGCCTAACAGGAAAACAGGAACAGCTTCAACATGTTCAGGACGCGGGGAGTTTGTCCAACTGATGTTGTGGACGGATAAGCTTACCTTGGACGAGCAAGCCATATGCCACCCATCATTTCCTTAGGACGAGCTATATGGACGAGCTTAGGAGTTGGCGTTTTTTATAACACCATCAATGGTAATGTTAGAAAAAATTAAATAAACCAAAAATTTTAATATTACATCATTGTAATACCACCACATCAAAGGCACATCATAGTGAACCAAACGCTCCCTATATGTAATGTCAACAAATATGAAAAATGTTATGTTCCTAGACTTTTTTTTGGGTTAATTGTGTTTTCCCCTCTATTTATTATGCAATTTTAATATCCTTTAGGTTAAAAATAATTTTAGTTCCTGTACATTTTCTTCGGTTGTCAAATCAGTTACTAAGGTTTATTTTTAAATTTAGTTTCTCATTTGTTAAAATGAGTCAATATGGTCCTTCTTCCAAATCAAATAGCAAGTGAAGCAATTTAAACCTTTTTTTATATATAAAAAAATAATGATGCTCATCAAACACTAGGATAATGGCGCATCTCATGGATGTTTTCATTTAAATTTTAATATAAAAATATTAAAATAATGTCATTTTCACACAAATTTGAAAGGAATGACTTTATTGTCTCATTATGGAATGGATATCATATGTTGAAACTTGAGATTTTATTGCATTTATCAAAATAAAAAAAAAAACAAAACAAAATTACAACTACACCACAATTAAAATAGCAAACGCAATTTGTCATTTTTTTTTCCCCCTGACAATGCGGCCAGCCAATTCATATGGGCTTGGCAAAGCTAAAATAGTGGAAACTGGAAAGGCCTGAATTTTAGGGCCCTGTTCTGTTGTATTTGGGTCTTGGACCGAATGCAAAATTTGTACCTATTGCAAAACGAGACCAAATTACTTTAGTGTTGTCGTTTTTTGGGTTGGAGACTTCAATTTTCAAAGGCTACGGGGTCAAACATTTCTTGCCCCTATTGTCAAGTTATCAATCTAATATACATTTGAAGCCCAGTCTTCATTAGAAATTATAAGAAATGGTTTGAACGACATTCCTTCAAATTGTTGGGCGGTAATTCTAAAAGTTACCTATGCATAATTTTCATCCCTTGACCCAATCAATAGTCATATACTATTGTTAAGATTCCATTTGTTTTGAGTTAAAAAAAAAAAATTTAATCGTATATTTGGTGCAATTAAACTTGCTAATCAATGGAAAACCCTTTTTCAATTCCACAAAAAAATTATACTGAAATTGCGTTTTGCGACTGCACTCTCTTCCTACCTCCATTCTCTTTATGACATTATCATTATCAATATATAAAAATAAAAACCATCCTCTTTATGGGTCATTACCACCTTCTCCACCCCTTCCCACTCCTCTATGCGACTGTCCCAAATTGCTTTGCCACTATTCCATTTTGGAATATTTCAAAATGAATTTCTCTTTGAAATGTTAAGTATAAACATACCCCTCACTTTAATCTAAAAGTCAATATCCCTCTTCCGTCAAGTTTTAAATTAAGGAGAGAAGTTTTGAAAATTTATGAGAAATGCTATGTTCATAACATTTTCACAATACTTTTTCAATAATTCCTAAATGACAAGTTGTTATTTGTTTTAATTCGAACACACCACTAAAATTACTTTCTTATTCACAAAAAATAGCAAGTAACAATCTGTCAGAGATGATTTGTTATGAAAATATTGTAAATGATGTTCTATTAAAAAGTTAAATTTTCTAATCAGGCATAATAAAATGAGATGAAGAGAGTGGAGCAGAGTATCTTATATGTTATATCACTCACTATCAATTTAAAAAGAAAAAAAAAAGATAAAATTTAGCTTCAAAACTGGTTGTTGTCTAAGGCTATAACTTTACTTAATAAAATAAACATTACTACATACTTTAAAAATATAACCATTGAATTGTATGTTTTTTACGTTTTTAATACACATGTCAAATTTTGTGTCAATCGGATATTATTTACTATATTATTTATAGGTTGGGTTCAAGTTACACTTGGTGTAACTCTAAGTAATGTTATACTACCCAATAACTTATTATTAAATTCATATTTTAAAAAATCAACTATTGGGTTACATATTCTATATGTTTTCAACATGCATGCCAATTTCCATGTCAAACGGATATAATTAACCATTTGATCCATAAACTCATCTTTTATGCATTATTTTAAATTACAAAAACTTAAATTTAAATAATTGATTAATGACATGATTATTGATCTCTAATCATCTTGAAATTTTGTAAGCATGGAGAATATACGAAGATAATGTAATCAAACGGTTGATTTTTAAAAATATAAATTTAATAATAAGTTATTGAGTGGTGTAACATTGTTTAGAGTTACAACTTGAACCCAACTCATTATTTCTAATCTTATATTTTATGCATAATTTTAAATTACAAAAACTTGCAATTTAAATAATTAATTGATAACATAGCTATTGATTTTTAATTTTCTAAAAAATTTGCAAATATAGAGGATATAAGAAGAGGATTATCTAATGGTAGATGTAAGGACACGATTCCTTTGCGACCCACTAACATTTTTGGGCTGACACAATAAAGGTCCCTCACAATATGATTTGTAGAGAGTGGGCTTGAAAAGCTAGCCGCTGGTCAAGGGGCGATGCCCGGTCATGGCTTTAGAGGAATTCATGTAAAAATAGGAGCTGGATTTGAACATTTAAGCCCTAAGGTGTCGCACCCTATGGGATGGGACTCCTCGGAGTTGATCCGAGAACCATTGAGGTCTTATCCCGGTTATCCAACGACAGACTTTCTTCAGTGAGGTCCGGTGTTGTTGAGAGGTTCTCCCCCATGTAGTCTTTCTTTTTCGGAGGTGGGATGGGACTCTTTCAAATTTACTTACTTTCTTATTTTATACTAGCTTGCATTCGTTGTCCTTCGTCCACGTGTAGGGTCAATCTTTACAAAAACTGACATTTGTCCCATCAGTCCAATCCCAGAATTGTTGGGGATGGTTTGATAAAGCTGCAGGGTACAGCTCCGTCAGGCGCTAGGTCTTATCTGGAAGGGTAGTAAGGATAACTTCCCCAAGATATTTTGGATCTCCTTACAAATTCGTCCCTATACCAGTTTTGCCCCTGTATTCCGATGGGATTCTGGATCTGCCGAGGACTAAACTGTCCTCGGCTGCCTCCCGAAAACTGTTTTGGGCTCTGTATTGCAGAGTTTAGGCCACAGCTATCCTCGGATTGGGCCTTCAGATCTTCCAGGAGCAACTGGGCTTGGCCCTTAAATTATTGGGCCCCACAATAGCCTCTCAAAACCCTTCTATCCGACTTCCGGGTTGGAAAGGAGGGTTTTGGCAAACCCGGGCCCTTAATATGGCTTGTTTAGTTCAGCCCCGCATTTATGTGAGCGGTTTTCCACCTGTCCAAGAAGTTAGCCGGTTTTCAAGAGATTCCGTTTAATCTGCTCGTGATCTACTCCTGCCGCTTGGCTGTCCCAAACATACCCTTAATGAATCCCCCTTTTCGAGGCTCATTTATGTCCGGCGGCTCATCTGATAAGGTGGGGAAATGGAACGGACGCCTCTTTTTTCTTCAGATTCTTTTGGGAAACTTGAATGCATTTAATACCCTCCGTTTTGCCCTTCCTATAAGAAGGCAAGCAGGAGGCCATCACTTTCGTGCAAACTCCTCTCCTTCCTTCTGAGATCTGAAACCCGTAGCCTCCTTTAGCGTCTGCTTAGCCCGTTTGTTATACACCATATCAGTATACTCCTACCATAACGAACGATGAAGGAACCATGCCCCTCCTCAAAACACCATGTTCTGATAAAGCTTGAAATGGCTCGATCAGGGCAAGGGTGGCTCAGACTTAAGATCTGTCCCGCCTCTCTTTCCGCCAAAATCCGAAGCAGGGGCTCGTCACGTCGAATTCTCGGCGTGACTGAGTCGAGAACACCCAATATCAACACCACTCGGCTCCTCACGAGCGTACCTAACATGGCACCAGTGTGTTAGGAGTCAGGGCTGAGGCAGGGGCGAAGTGCTTCTGCCTCTCCCTCTCTTTGCTCACTGGTGCCCCCCTCCGTCTTCCTCTTATAGTCTTCCTAGCACCAGTTCCGCCCTGGTGTTGTCCTTCTCCCTCTTTTGCTCCTCTCTTTGTCTTTTCATCTCTCCCCCTCTTCTTCTCCTCCTTCTCTTACTCATGTCCTCCATCTTCTTCATTCATCTCCTCCATCTTCTTCATTGATTTCTTCCTTACTATTTCCTTCTTCTTCATTCTTTTTTTTTTTGAAGTGAGTTCTTCTCTTAGTATGAGCAACAATGAGGCAGAGATTGGAGAGACTTTGAAGACAAGTTTAAAAGGCGCTTGACCGTTTGCTTATCTGTACTGTGGATGTTAGTGCTGCTTAGGCAGCCCCTCTTTTGTATAGGCTTGTTGAAGCCCCTCTTTGTATATTGTAATAATTTTTCATATTAATAAAAGTTGTTTCTATTTCACTTTGCATGTTCTGTCTCTTTGTTTTCATAAATTTGCAAGTGCTGCTCGGCTCAATAATATCGCATCTAAATCAATGACGGCTAAGACCAAAATACTTAATAATAAAAAGATGTTGCCATAATTTTAATAGAAGTGCTCGGCATAATAGGGCAGACCAGTAAAAAGTAATACTTACCCCTGCTAGCCGAGAGGAGAAACGAAGGCTTGATGCCGTGTGAGGAATAACCATTTGAGAACATACCACCCATTAAATGAACAGCCCTCTTAGGCCATTGAATACTGGGGCGTTCCACCACCTTCCTTACAATTTGTTGTCCTTAACCTTTTATGGTGTTTAAGCCGTGGGTCAAGTGATCTGACATTTTTATCAAGTAGCCCACCTTATGAAATCCAAACCTTTTCTTATCCAGGCAGTTGATTTCCCCCTTGGCTTGGGTCCGAGGACTATGCAAGGCCTTGATTCTGTCCAGAGCTCGTAATAATAATAATTCTTGTACTTGGTTTCTCCATAGGCTTGAGTCCGAGGACCATACAAGGCCTTGGTTCTGTCCAAAACTTTATGCTCTTTTCTCAGGTGTCTCATAAGCTGCCGAGCAGAAGGTTATCCTCGGCAAAGGTTGTTCCTTGGTGTGGGCCATAGTCCGTGGGCTTCCATGCAGAGCGTGCCTGGGCCGCGAATTTATTAGGCCCACAGATTTAGAGGCATTTCCGTAGTCTTTGGTCACGCGGTACTTTTTGGCGTCCCAGTGTTCGAGGTGCGCCTTCACGAGGCTCCTTTAATCTCAGGGTTGCAGACGGCATTGGAAATCGAGCCGGAGACATTTTGTCTGTAGCGTTCCTTGGGACGCCGCGTGAATTAAATGCCATCACCTCATCTTTTAAATAAATAGGAGAGAGAGTTGCTTTGCCCTCGCACAAATTCTTCAGTCTCCTCTCCTAGTACATCATGTTTGAGGCGAGGATTGGGGCAAAGGAGCTCTCTCCGCCACAAAAGCGCCGTGTCTTCCTGAGACTCCAGATAGTGAGGTACGGGCCAAGGAGGCGTAGACTCAAGAGAATATTTCAGTTCGAGAGAGGGGAAAGGATGTTTCTCTCTCTTTTAGTCAAAATCCGAAGCAGGTTCTGGTCATGCCAGATTTTTGGTGTGTCTGAAGAAGGAATTTCCGCCATCAGCGCCGTCTGCCTTGTAGCAGGCAAATTTCTGCGGGGGCTTCCCAACTTCCGGCTCCCTGCATCTTTTCTGTAGATGGTGTTAGCCTGAGGTCAGGTTCTTTGGCTGCCTGAGTTATGGGCATGTAGAAGCGTCGAGGAATAGTTTCCTCAGACGACATCTTGGAACAGTAGCCAACCTCTCCTCTGAGATATCTGCTCGGCATCATCTTCACTCTTTTGTACTTTTCTTTTGCTTACGCAGTTAACTCTAATGTAAACTTGTTTCAGCTTTTGTTGTACACTGTACTGTTCTTTTGTCTTAATAAAAAATGCGTTTATTTCTTTATACATACTTTTTTGCAACAACCACTTTGGGCCTGAATATTAAATCTAAGCCTGCCTTTAACAATATTCTGGGCAGAAGAATACTTTAACACAAATCCTTTAGTTTAAACTCGCAAATATTATCAAGTATAATAATGGTAATCCTCAATAGATTAAATTCATGGAACTAACCGAGATAGCTGTTGAGTGCTACGCGATGCACGCTAGACCAATTCCCGAGAACGATAAACTCTAAACAATTCGTCCGAGACGGTAGTTGAGTAGCGAAGGACTTTGTGCTTTTGGGTAATATGCTGTACCGTATCGCATCATTCCCTTTGGCACGGGGAATCCAAGGGTAGACCGGGGAACCCGTGCAATTAAGGGATTGACCCAACTGTTAACGAGAAGTTCTCTTCGGATGGATCTTGAGGTTTATGATCTTTTTATGTACTTGGTTTCCCCATAGGCTTGAGTCCGAGGACCATGCAAGGCCTTGGTTCTGTCCAAAACTTACGATCTTTTTATGTACTTGGTTTCCCCATAGGCTTGAGTCCGAGGACCATGCAAGGCCTTGGTTCTTGGTTCTGTCCAAACTTACGATCTTTTTATGTACTTGGTTTCCCCCATAGGCTTGAGTCGAGGACCATGCAAGGCCTGGTTCTGTCCAAAACTTACGATCTTTGTATGTACTTGGTTTCCCCATAGGCTTGAGTCCGAGGACCATGCAAGGCCTTGGTTCTGTCCAAAACTTACGATCTTTTTATGTACTTGGTTTCCCATAGGCTTGGTCCGTGGACCATCGCCAAAACTTGGTGTAAGGTTTGAATTTAATTCAATCCATCTTATTGGCTTTTAATTCGCGTGCCAAATTTGCTTGTAAATTCAGGCGCATTTAGTAACCCTGTATTTAGGTGGGTTTGATGTAAGGGTAGTGAGTGAGCAATAGGAGTGAAGTTTGCTCAAGAGTGTGCAAGAAAACAAAGTTGTCGCGGCTGGTCTCGGCGGGTGACTTCGCGGCTGTCAGCCGGCCAGAAGCAACCTCACTGCCAAGCCATGCTGGAGAGTGAACAGTCTGCTAGCTGGAGCACTACAGGACAAACAGGAACAACTGGCATACGGTTTATTCTCGCGTGGATCTCGCGACTTAGTCAAGCCGCGAGGGTCAAGCCGCGAGCCATCCCCTGTTATTGAGAATTCTTTGACGTTTCACATTCCTCTCCACTCCAGTATAAATACCCCTATTACCCACGATTGAAAGAGAGCTTCCAGAGAGAATTTTGAGAGAGAAAACCTAAAGAAAAACCAGATTGTTTCACCCACAATCTCTACCTTAGAATCTCTTCAAATTCCTCAACTCTCTTCCTCTCCATTGTTAAATCCTTGAGAGGCATTATACCAAACCTGGTTCTCACCATCATCATCACTGTGAGACAGTCGTTTGGATTTCTGGGAAGCAGTTAGGAAGGAACCAATCTTCATTGGTTGATGCTATGGTCAAGTAGCGGAATCCGGGAAACTAGAAAAGAAAAAAGGTTCGGCGCAACCTCGTTGGAGTAAGAAGCTTGGAGGGCTTAGGTGCACTGGGTAGATTAGGCTTGGAGGGTCTATTGCTGTCCTTGTATCCCAACTGTATTTTCTAGTGGAT
>NW_022155073.1:0-21260 GCF_001633185.2 Quercus lobata | reverse complement strand
GGTTTCCATGGTTTGAGTCCGGGACCAATGCAAGACCATTGGTTCTGTCCAAAACTTTACGAGAATTTATTTCTTTGTGTTTGGTTTTTCCCAGGCTTTGAGTCCGTGGACCATGCAAGGCTTGGTTCTGTCCAAAACTTGATTTTCATCTCTTGTACTTGGTTCCCCATAGGTTGAGTCCCGAGGACCATGCAAGACTGGTTTCTGTCCAAAATCTCGAGATTTATTATTTTTTTTTGTGTTTGGTTTCCCCACAGGCTTGAGTCCGTGGACCATGCAAGGCCTTGGTTCTATCCAAAACTTTTGATTTTCATCTCTTGTACTTGGTTTCCCCATAGGTTTGAGTCCGAGGACCATGCAAGACCTTGGTTCTGTCCAAAACTTACGAGATTTATTTTTTTTGTGTTTGGTTTCCCCACAGGCTTGAGTCCGTGGACCATGCAAGGCCTTGGTTCTGTCCAAAACTTTTGATTTTCATCTCTTGTACTTGGTTTCCCCATAGGTTTGAGTCCGAGGACCATGCAAGACCTTGATTCTGTCCAAAACTTTCGAGATTTATTTTTTTTTTGTGTTTGGTTTCCCCACAGGCTTGAGTCCGTGGACCATGCAAGGCCTTGGTTCTGTCCAAAACTTTTGATTTTCATCTCTTGTACTTGGTTTCCCCATAGGTTTGAGTCCGAGGACCATGCAAGACCTTGGTTCTGTCCAAAACTTTCGAGACTTATTTTTTTTGTGTTTGGTTTCCCCACAGGCTTGAGTCCGTGGACCATGCAAGGCCTTGGTTCTGTCCAAAACTTTTGATTTTCATCTCTTGTACTTGGTTTCCCCATAGGTTTGAGTCCGAGGACCATGCAAGACCTTGGTTCTGTCCAAAACTTACGAGATTTATTATTTTTTTTTTTTTGTGTTTGGTTTCCCCACAGGCTTGAGTCCGTGGACCATGCAAGGCCTTGGTTCTGTCCAAAACTTTTGATTTTCATCTCTTGTACTTGGTTTCCCCATAGGTTTGAGTCCGAGGACCATGCAAGACCTTGGTTCTGTCCAAAACTTACGAGATTTATTTATTTTTTTTGTTGTTTGGTTTCCCCACAGGCTTGAGTCCGTGGACCATGCAAGGCCTTGGTTCTGTCCAAAACTTTTGATTTTCATCTCTTGTACTTGGTTTCCCCATAGGTTTGAGTCCGAGGACCATGCAAGACCTTGGTTCTGTCCAAAACTTACGAGATTTATTTTTTTGTGTTTGGTTTGTTTTTCGGATGTAAGCCCCTAGATCAGGGCGGGGAGAGCCGGCTTGAGGCCAAGAGCCCCTAGGGCTACCTACGCCATGGGCGCTGCAAGGAGTAGCCCCTAGCAGAAGTTTATGTCGGAACAACAGCTGCACGTCAAAGGAGACGGAGGAAGCTCCGTGGATTTTTGCTTAGTAAAGAGTTGACTCCACCGCCACCTGCGCCAAGCGCGCATGCTTCCCACAGACGGCGCCAATTGTAAGGACACGATTCCTGCACGGCCCAGTGACATTTTCGAGTTCACGCGGGAGAGATCCCTCACAATACGATTTGTAGAGAGTGGGCTTGAAAAGCTTGGGCTTGGTCACGGGGGGATGGTCCGGTCTGGATTTCAGAAAGATCCCTGTGGAAAATGGACTGGGCCTAAACGTTTATAGCCCCGCCATACTGCCACCTCTGAGAATGGGATCCTCGGACTTGATCCGAGGACCCTTGTGGTCCTTTCCGGCTGTCCAACGGAGGACCTTCTCTATTCTGTGCATGGATCGTTCCGGCGATCTTCCTCATGAAGTCTCCTTTTTTTTTCTCCCCTTTGCTAGATTCACTTACTTCTCCTTTTATACTAGTGTGCGTTCGATGTCCTTCGTCCACGTGTAGGGTCAGTCTTTACAAATACTGACATTGGTCCCATCAGTCTAATCCCGGAATTGTTGGGGATGACTTGATAAAGCTGTAGAGTACGGTTCTGCCAGGCATTGGGCCTTATCCAGAAGGGTATTTAGGGTAATCGCCCCAAGGTATTTTGGATTTCCTTACGAATTTATCCCTTTATTCTGGGCGGATTATGGGCCTGCCAAGGACTAGACTGTCCTCGGCTGCCTCCCAAAAATTGGTCCGTGCTCGGCGTCATGGAGCTTGGGCCACAGTTCTCCTCGGATTGGGCCCTCGGACTTTCTAAGGGCAAATGGGCCTGGTCCACGAATTGCTGGGCCCCACAGGGATAATATTTAACATTCAAAAATTTAATTTAGATAATATTTATCATCTAAATTTTCTAAATTTTAATATTATTAAATTAACATTATTTTATCAGAATATCAAGCTACAAAACTTGATTATTAAGGGATAAGCACAATCCAAATTCTTCAAGAGGTAATTAATATAAATCTATCCCAATAAATAGTATATATCTCCAATAATTTGATAAACTCTATCTATTCTAAAAAACAGTATATATCTCCATTAATTTGATAATTTCTACATTAATAACATTTAATATATATATATATATATATATATAAATATCAAAATTCCTTATAGCTATCAACCACGTTCTCTTTCTCTCTCTCTTTTTTTTTTTTTAAATTTTTTTTATATGTTACGTTATGTTGAATCAGCTTTTTTTTATTTTTTATTTATTCTATTCATATGACTTTTTTTTAATTCCAATTTTTATGGGATAAAAACAAACACATTGATTAGATATCTTTAATTTCAATTAGATTTAAATGAATTATATTTTAAATGGAACTCCACCAATATATATAACCCTATATATCCTTTTTGGAGTGAAACTTATTTCAATATGTGAATGCATAAATCCTATGACAATGCAGGTATGCATTCTTTCTTCTTTTATTATTATTATTTTCATTTTGTTTATTTTCTTTAGTGTTATTATTGGTATAAGGGACACAATTTGGTGACGAACCTAACAGTATCGGGTTCACACGTAAAAGGCCCAGACAATACAATTTTTAGAGCGTGGGTGTAAAGAACTAGGTTAACTATAGCATTTCCCTCCAAGATTTCCCTTAAACTAGTTTCAGGTACAAGGTCCGTCTCACAAATATTTCTCTTCAGTGAATAATAACCCTTTCCCTTCTTACTTTCTTCTCTCTTGTTTCTCTCTGTTTCTTCGTCCTCCTCTTTTCCTCCTTTTTTCCCGATCCCCAGTTTCAGGTTCTTCTTTTAGTTTATATACTTCCCTTTGCGCTTCATCCTTGCCGCACACGTGTAGGTTGGGTTCGGAGGATTTCTTTCTGTCCCATCTGGCACCTCCTGGAACTTCCTATGGGCAGCTGTAAGGCTGCCTTCCCACTGTTCAGGTATCACCTCCACATTAATGCGGCCAGAGAGTTGGTTGAGAGGTCATTAATGCGGAGGTAGCTGTAACTTCAGATATTTGTTTGTCTTATCTCTTTCATTTTTAGTCGGCTACTCCACCCTTTGAGATGACCGAATTCGGAGCTCTGATCGTAATGAGCCCACGTCTTGATCGTCCTCGGAAACGATCGTCCTCGGACGAGTTATGCCGAGGACCAGGGTATCCTCGGACGGGTATACGGTCTCTGATGGGCCATTGGCCCAACAGTCCTGACCCCATTCTGAACCCTAGGGGCCCATTAATCGAACGATCCCCACAATTGGTTTTTTGTCTTCATGTGATTTTAATTAATGAATTCAAAACATTCGAAAACATTGTCAAGTTTCTAAAGGCTCCTTCTTCATTTTTGTATTTTGTTTTTATTAAATTGATTAGGTTTTGTGTATTAGTTGCCTTTTGTTTAAATTAATTTTCTTAGCTTTGATCTAATTTATATGCTTAGGGTTAGGGTCTTAGAATTAATGAATAAATATGGTTAGAATTAATAGATTAATTTTAACAATTTTCTTATTTGATTTTAATGTTACATCAAATTATCAAGATGTTCTACACGTGTATTCTTGAATTATCAACTTAGATTTTAATTTATAATGTTATCAAGATTATATTAATTTTAGATTTATCAATTGTTTAGTACTTTTTTTTAAAAATAATTATCAATTTAAAATTCAATTTGGAATTATCAATTTAATTTAGTTTTAGGAAGAAATCTTACCCCTTATTTTAGTGAGATAATTATTTACACTTGATAATTTTTTCTTTTATATATATTGAATCTATTAAAATATATAATTATTTATACATTTATTTTATAAGCTTTTTCATAAAACCGTGCAACGCACGGGCCTATAACTAGTAAATAAATAAAAAGTCGGGTTAATGAGTATCCTTAATGCATTTGTTAATAAATTATTTTAGAAAAATTTTAATACAATCTTCATAAAAAATACAAAAAACTGTGAAGATTTTTCTTTTTCTTTTTCCCATAAAAAATTCCTAAAAATATTCTATAAACCAATAATCATAAAAAATAATCATAGAAGAACACTTAGAGTAATTGATGTCTGATTATAGAAATGATATCATCCCACTTTACAATACAACTAATATTCCAAACTTTATTTTTTTTACTACTTTATTTAAATATTTTTTTATTCTTTATTTATTCTCTCTCTTCCTCCTACAAGCAGCCACCACCTTTACAACCAAAATCCCATCCCAGCAACCATTGCCACCAAACCCACCACCCTAGCACTGCTGCACCACCACCACCAACCCATAAAAACCCTCAACCACCCAAACTTATATGCAACCACAAATTCAACTTGACCAAAAATACCCACCACTAAAACACCCACCACCAACAAACCACAACCATCGAAACTTAAACTCAGCCACTGATCCAACCCAACTAGAAAAACCCACCACCGGCAACCCAAACCATTGAGATGAATACCCAGCCACTGATTCAACCTAACTGAAAATACCCATCACCAAAACACCCACCACTAGTAGCCCACAACCACCAAATACCACAACCCATACCAAAAACGACCCACCACCGGTTCAACCCCACCTCCAAGACTGAAACCAGAGAGAGAATAATAATGAATTAAAAAAAAAAAAAAAAATTAGACACATGCTACAATAATGGGGATAAGTACCAATTTACTATTCACAATTGCTAAAAACTTTTAGCAACATCCATCCACGTAAAGCATCATTTGGGCTTGTGTAATTGTAAATAGCAATTTGGGGCATCATTTGGGCTTGTGTGATTGTAAAATAGCAATTTCGGGGGTTTTACACACCCCCCCCCCCCCCCTAATGCTGATGCTCAACATGAGAATCACATACAAATTGTGAGACTAACATACTTTGAAAAAGATGCTACATATGCTAAATTCATGAGATAATTCTTGCAATCTTGACCTCTAGTTTCAGACAACATTCCCAGCTAATTGTAAAAAACTTTAAATTTTAATTGCCAAAAATGCACAATACAACATCAAAGCGATCCATTTGTGTGTGTTATTTGAGCCCTCTTCTATTAACATCAAAATGAAGAGAAAATTAAATCAATAAAATATATAGATGTCTTAACAACATCGCTTACATCCCTATTCCTCTAAAAACTCTCGCTTCATTTCCACAAATAATCTCAGGATCACAAAAGCCCCATCACTGGAGATTGCCCAGCTTGGCTTCCCTTGGGGTTAGATAAAAATAAAAAATCAAAGAGAGGTGATCAGACCCTCTTCAATGGCTAGAATAACCATTTAGGTGAAGAACGTAATGCATTTCCAAATACAATTCCAATTTTTCCATAAACCTAGGAAGCCAAAGTAAACCAAGCAGTAACCAATGATGAACTCCCAAGAACTGAATAAAAAAAATATGATGCTGAACCAACTTAACCCAGATTTCAATGGAAGCACCTAAACAGTCTGGTCCAAAACCCAACCACCTCTATGGCCTCTGGGGAATCCACGGGTTCCTTAAAATTTGCTTTCTCACAAAGCTCTTCAAAAGCATCGACAATATTTTGAAGCCTGGCAACAAACTCAATCAGAAGTGACGAAAATGTTCCTAAAGACAAGGAACTGGCACTTTCATATACTTTTGATTCTTGTTCATTAATAAGCATGTAATCCCCAGTAAATGAGAGACGTGGCCATGATATTGGTTTCTTAAGTACACTTTCTGAGGATATCCATTGCGGCATGGAGGAGGGTTCCACACTCATATTTGGATTCTGAATTTCACTGAGGGAATTGATTACCAGTCCTTTGCTTTCATTGTCTTTAACATCATTGAAAGTCTGAGGATCTTCCAATTCCTTAGCCTTCCTTACACCTTCCCAGCTCTGTGAATTGACCAGAAGGTATGATTTTTGGTCAATCTTCATTTGCAACTGTTCTGCTGCCTCATGCACTTCATGTAGTATGTCTTCAGTGCTTAATTTTTCCATCTTTTCTATTTTGCTTCCGAGATCACGTAACACTTTAGCTCCTTCAGTACCAACCCTCTGAAGCTCATTACTAAATACCTGTCTCTTTTCTGCTGGTGCCTACAAATACAAATTCAAAATAGTTGATAATGTATATGGATGGCTAAGGAGAAAATATTATATATTCTCCAAGCCTAAAGGGCATTAATGCACCAATAGCTACCAAAATGTACCCAATGCACAAAGCTCCCACTTTTGTAGGATTTGAGAGAGGTCATGGTAGGCAACCTTACCACAATTTTTTTTTTATTTTTTTTTTTTTATGGATAGGCTGATTCCCAGAATAGCTACCAAAATGTCAAGTGGAAAGAGAAAAATTTGGACTTTCAGAACTGTTGTGGTGCAGAATTGATAATCATCTTTCCCTATCTTGTTGGCAAACATGTGGGGCTTAGGGTAATCTTTTTAAAGGATATATAGAAAGGTCAAAGCATATGTTTTGAAAGTTACAAAGGTCATTCATGAAGAGTTAATCAGCATGCCTTGAACATTTCATATTTTTGGGGCAACATAAATTACAAATATGCAGCTCTGCAGTTCTCTAGGCACTATAGTTTTGTTACAAATGTTCTGACAAAAAACTAAATATATTTACCTTAAAATATAATTTGATAAGTGTCAAATATAACCACTTTACATATATAACAATGTTTTTAAATTTATCGGACCTTCACATAAAAACATTATTCAATCATTAAACCAGTGTATGGCCGGATTCCTTTCCACCTTTATCTATGGATTTAGGAAACCTATTATCAGAAGTAAGAATCATAACCAGATACGAATGGATCAAACAAAATGCTAATATTTCCCTCAATGACTACCATGGATTTTTTGCAGGATAAGATGTTCCACTGAATTTGATTGCAACTTCACAAAGGATAGATCAACCCCAAATTTTTAAGCCTCAAGAATTTTATTAACTTTAACAAAATATTTTTCATAAAGATATATGAGGACTCTAAAGAATCTCTTATTCAAGCTCACGGCAGCAAAGGCATCAGCAACATCCACATCATAACTACTAATAATGCTCTTCTAATCCTGATTAACCTTTCAGTTCTAAATACATGGACACAGTAGTCAGCTTTGAATTTTTCCATTCACTCGTTGACTACTTTGTCCGTGTATATTACAAGTGAAAGATTAATCAGGATTTGAAGAGTATAACTAGCAGTTATAATATGGATGTAACAATAATTAGAGCATTGTTATTTTCTCTTACAGTTATGCTAAAGAAACTAAATGATACATGTGAGAAAAAGAAATCAATTTGACCAAACCATGCACACACTCCAAATTTTATTGTTCCACTTACCATCACTTATTCATTTTTCTAGCTTGCTATTTTACTCTCTTGCTTTCCACCACTCACCAACAAATCTAATAAATCACAACCAACGAGCAATAAATTCCTTAAAAGCTAGGTTGTTGAACCTATTATGAGGAAGTAGGCAATTCATAAGCTACTCAGGAAATGGTGTCCACTTGACAGAAATTTTAGGCAATAAGCTGGTTATGTCAACAAGAATGACTCATGGGTGTCTTGACCTGGTGGTAAATTCCATCATAGAGCCAGTGTCATGGTTCAAATCATACCCTTTTTTTTCTTTTTTTTGTTATAAATCCTACCATAACTCAAAAGGAAAAAGGAGTGCAAAACCGCAATGGTACAGTAAGGGTCTGATTACTTAACACCCCCCCCCCCCCCCAACCCCCTCCCCCCAAAATATATATATATACATATATATATATATAAAGAAAAAGAAAGAAAGGGATTTGAGGATAAGTAAACCATTCACGACTATGTTCAAGCTCAAAATTTATTGTTTCAATTGAAAATAAATCTAAAAACGAAGATTGGAATAACTTAACAACATTGATTGTTACTTTCGACAAGAAAAACATAGATCATAGAAGAACTCAAACAGAAAAGTTCAGTGTACTACTAAAAGATCCCAAATGCTACTTATGATGTAGTGAAGCTAAGAACTATGTGCCACCCCAAATGAGTATAGGTAAAATTTAACATGCTGAGAGGCATGAGAACCAAAAAAGCTTGCAATAAACATATCCACAAGATGACAAAAGTGAAAGGTCTATTCACCTGTATTTCTGAAAGTATGCATCCATGCATTGCCATTACCATGAAAGCACAATGCCTCAGTGCACCACTTACTTTGACATAGTTTCTCCAAGGATAATTAAAACTCTTATAAGGGCCATGAGGTGGTTCCCATATTGCGAAGTCTAACTGAGATATCAATATTAAGCTATAATCAATAATTCCTACCTTTTCTACATCTATTGAAGAGGAGAGGTAGCACAATTGTGACATGAGCATACCAGAGATTCCTCTTGGCTCGTAGACTGTACAGCCGATCTGTAGCCACTATACAGTGGGTCGTCAGAGGCTTGGTATGTAAGAATTTTGGAAGGGATCCTCTCATATTCAATGCATTGCAAGTATCCATTAACACAGCCTATACGAAATTTGATGCAAATCAACCAAATATGTCATTGCAATCAAGCATTTACATATAAAAGAGTGTCTCTCTAAAAGGAACACAAGAAAAACTTGATCCTAACCTTCCAAAGAAGAAGCAACACCCTTGAAATTCTTTACCACCAATTTGTGCAGATCCTCCCCTGCCCAGATTGGGTATATACATATATTTACAACCAAACATATACCAGCACCAACTCCAATAAGTAATAACCGATAAAATGCAGTTTCGAAAAACTGCGATGAATTACTCCCAGAGACCATTACAATACAGTATGTCAACAAGAATACCCGGAACCCATATTCATAAGACTTCATCGTTGGATGTAGTTTCGCATAACTCGCACAAAATCCTA
Source organism: Quercus lobata (assembly GCF_001633185.2). Lineage (NCBI taxonomy): Eukaryota > Viridiplantae > Streptophyta > Magnoliopsida > Fagales > Fagaceae > Quercus > Quercus lobata. The sequence goes on along the minus strand of NW_022155073.1, from coordinate 11,995 downwards.
AAACAACACCCCAAAAAAATTAATAATAATAATATTCAGATAAAACTTACATACATTAACTAGATATGACCAATGCAACCATATGTTTTAATTTGATTGGGAACCTAATGTACATGATCTAAGGAACTGGACCAAAGTTTAGCTGTTTAAGAAAAGATAGAAACAACTTGTTTCATTATAAACTAAACATTAACAATCACAAAGAGAGAGAGGGAGAGAGTGTGTATTAATCTGACCTGCAATGAAAATACTAATTATTATAATGACTTCCTGAAAATCCCCAGCTCTCATAGATAATTCAGCAATACCCAGAGCAAGTCCTCCAGCAGAAAATGTCCCCAGAGCACGATTGAACCCTTTGTTAAGTGTTGCGCCTACGAAAAAACCAAAAAAAAAAAAAAAATGACCCTTTTCACTAGACTCAAAAGTAAAACGACAATTAACACAAAAAAGAAAGATTATGAGTTGTGAAAAAGCTTAATACCTACGCTGAATTCGAAAACGACAATTAACACAAAAGAGAAAGATTATGAGTTGTCAAAAAGCTTAATACCTACGCTGAATTCGAAAACGACAACGACTGTGAGTATTGCCCAGATGGAGTATTGACTAGCTTCCTTGAGAGGCTCTTTCAAGAAGATGACAAGGGACACGAGAGCCAAGGAAAGACCCATTTTCATGGCGAAGAAGAGCTTTCTTGGATCGGACCGACCCATCTCGTATAACTTGGCCGAAGTTTCTTGAAGACTGGTCCATAAGTTGGTGATTCCATCTGAGATTTTGCGGAACCACCGCCATTTCACTCCGTCGTCTCCGCCTCCTACTCCGCCATCGGAGCTGTTCAGGCCGAAGTCGGAGTAACCCTTTCTCGATAGCAACCTTTCTTTGCTCCTCTCTGCGAAACTGTGCCGCAACGACCCGATTTTACCTGCCATTTCTGCATCGTCGGAGATTGGAATTGACAATGAGAGAGAGAGAGAGAGAGAGAGAGAGAGAGAATTAACAATAATCTAATAAAGCAAAGCATCCACAAAAATATGAGAATGGGAAAGTTCGTACCATTCGATGTGAATTAGAATACGAGGAAACTGTTGAATCGGAAGATACAAGACACTTTACTTTCCAGTTGGAAAGAAGTGGATGTTCTTAAAATGGTATATAGCAAAAATAGGGGATTTTTAAAAAATAACTACAAAACCCAAACAATATCATTAGTTAGGAAACGTTTCAAACTAATATGCTTTCTAACAATTCGAGTTCAGAGGACTCGATTTCTGGTTCAGGTTGGCCACGTGGGCCAGAAATCGAGCTCAAAGGACTCGCTTTACCTTAATGGAAATCGACCTCAGAGGAGTCGCTTTATACTTATGGAAATCGAGCTCAAAGCACTCGATTTCAGTTCAGCCTACACTTACACGGATTTTTTTTCTCTGTTCTTCCTTTCCTTTTTTTTCTCCAAATGCCGTCCCACTCTCCACTTCCAAGCCCCAAAAACCCATGAACAAATCAAATCCAAAACAAATCAAATCCACTCTCCATAAAAATCTACGCATCGCCTGAAGCTTTCGCCGCCTGGGTTTGGTTAGATCGGCGCCTGGGTTGCTGGATTTTTGCATCGTTGCGGCGGCGAGACACGTCCGATCTCTGCGTTTTGCATCGCCTGAAGCTTTCGCTGCCTGGGTTTGGTCAGATCGGCACCTGGGTTGCTGGGTTTTTGCATCGTCGCGGCGGCGAGACACGTCCGATCTCTGCATTTTGCATCGCCTGAAGCTTTCGCCGCCTGGGTTTGGTCAAAATCGGTGCCTGGGTTTCATCGTTGCTTCTTTCTTCTTCGTTTTGAACTCTCTGGGTTGCTGGGTTCTCACCGTCTCTGCGTTACTAAATCGAGTCCACTGGGCTCGATTTCCATGAACAAAAACCGAGTCCAGTAGACTCGATTTCTTTGCTTAGAAACCGAGTCCAATAAACTTGGTTTCTATGCTTAGAAACCGAGTCCATTGCACTCGATTTCTGGCCTACGTGGCTGATTTTGGCTGAACCAGAAATCGAGTCCTCTGAACTTGAATTGTTAGAAAGCAAATTAGTTTGAAATGTTTCCTAACTAATGATATTGTTTGGGTTTTATAGGTATTTTCTAAAAAATCCCCAAAAATAGTGGAGAAAAGTTGCCATTTTTTTTTTTTGGTGTGTGTGTGTGTGAAAGATAGAAACCCTTTTTTACTATTTTACAAAACAACCTTTATTGTTAAATTTAAATTGGTTTTCTATAAATATATGATAAAAAAGTATTTTAATAAATTTGAATAAAATAAAAATATACATAAAAAATAATTATTCAAAAAAAATAAAACTCCTAAATATGTCTAATTTTGTGCCCATTTGAAAATTTCTTATTTCCTATATATGTCTTGATGATGCACGAAAATCATACGCAAAATACTCCGGGCTATGGTGATGACTTAATGACCTGAAGAGAAAAAGAAAAACTGTCAAAGGTGACCTGTTAAGGACCCTCTGATGCTTAAGTCAGTTTTCTCTCTAGAACACAAGGATGGTGATTTTATGAATAGTGGTACTTACCTTGGTTGAATGTGACCTGATCCTATTATAAAGAGTTAGGAGTAGGTCTACTTGTTCGGATCCACTATCATCATAGGGGATGTGTGTGTGGAGTTAATGGAGAAAGTGCAGCGGATTACAAGGAATCCTCCCCACGTTCTTGGAATGGCGAATCGTGGCCTAATTATATTGAACTCTTTACTGTTGGCTTGACACGTGGTGATTTCTCACTGGCTGAAGGATTCTCCAAGTGGCAGGTAAGGGCGAACTAAAATTAGACATTCAGGATGTTGACACGTGATGTAATCCTAATGGCTTACCAAACACGTAGTTTTGTTCTTCAAAAAAATTGCCACATGGCACACTCTAACTGGTTCGCATCGTTTTAGCGTCCCATCCTGTTGCCTATAAATAAGGCAATACCTCTTCTATCCCTTCTCATTTCCCATATTTCCTTCTTTGACCTCAATCGTCCTGCGCATCATCTAGAAGTCTTCTTCTATCCCTAGTCATCTCTGTTTAGAATCAGGTATCCTCTCTTTTCTTCATTTGTAGGTTTTTCTTTAGAACTCTTTACAAAATGACTGAGATAGTGGTGTCTTCATCTAGTGATAAGGACGAGAGGGAGATAGACAAGTACCATGATAAGAGTAATAATAGCGATAGTAGTAGTGATAGTGGTTCTACAAATGAGCAATACTCATCTAGGGTTCCTAAGGTTCCTTTAGAGGTTTCTCCAAGAGGAGCTGAGGCAGAGGGCGGCATCTAGGTCGTTTGCAGGTCTGTCCACTAGTACCTAACTGTCCATCCCTTTTCCCAGTGATGAGGAGGACATTTTATACTATTACACTGTAGGTATTCCTTTGGAGATAAAGGAGAAAAGACTTTGCTCACTTAGGGGAAAATATCAAATTTCGGACAAGCTTAATCCCCTTATAGCTGCTCCTGGTGAATGGTGTTGTACTCCAAACTCAAGGGTTGGTATATATATGACTTACCTGTTAAGGGGTCCTAGGTTGCCTTTCAACGCTTTTGCTAGGGAGATCCTCCATAGGCTAGGTGTAGGTCCAAACCAACATAATCCCAACGCATAGAGGCTTATAGTATCCATGCAAGTGTTATGGAGAGAGGTTTTTGATGGGAATCGTCCTCTTATTATGGACGAGTACCTATATTGCTATAAACCCTCCAAAATAAGCTAATCCCTAGGTTTCTATCAATCTTTAGCCAAGAGTTCTAGTTGTAGGTTGATAAGGTTCCTTCCGTCGTCCGATAGAAGGTGGAAGACGGAGTTCTTCTTCATCTCAAGGTTTTGGGCAGGGAACCCTGTTGAGGTAGGTAGGGACCCCTTCCCTCCTTACACTGGTGAGATGGGTCGTCTGTCTAAAGGATACATTACTTTTTATAACTCATCTTGCTTATTCCATTATTCTTATCTAACTTTTTTCTCTTTTTTTATTTTTTATTTTTTTTATTTTATTTTTTTTGTTTTTAGCTGTAAGACAACCCTTGCTAAACAACTTCTCCCTAGACCGTGTCCAACGAGTGTGTTCCTTTGTAGACAGGACTTTTCATTTCTTGGTGAACCTTCATCGTCTAGTGACTTAGAGGCTTGGACTTGAACTTATAAAAGAAGCATTGGCACACGAGCTTATCACCCGTCGACGTAAGTTATTCGTTTTATTATACTTTTGCTAGTTAATCCATTGGACTCTAACTATTCCTCTTTTATATATATATATATATATATATATATATAGGAATGACAACCATGAAGGAGAATAAGGGGAAAAGCATTGCTGGTGATGAAAGTGTTCAACCTAAGACTAAGGCTCCTACCCAAACTCATCCTCTCACCTCCTCTACATTGAAGCTTGTCCCTCTAGCTTCATCAGAGAAGAGGAAGACTATGTTTAAGAAATTGGACACAGGTAATCTCCCTAGTCGTCGAGGCAACAAGAAACAGAAGGTTGACTCCTCGACACCGTCTACCACCCCTATCGTGGTTCTTGACCCTGCTACTCCTGTGGCCAAACCTACGATCTCTAAGGGTGAAGGTTCCCTAACTCGTCCTGATGTAGATCTATCCAAGCCTTCTCCTACTAGGCCTCCTAATAGTGGCCCAATGACCCTCCTAAGGAGTGAAGGTCTTCCTTGGGACAAGTTTAAACAGGCAATGACTGACAAAGACATTGCCATCTGCTATGACATGTCTGTGTAGGAGTTTGAACGATCTACAATTCATGATCTCTTCAAGGAGCGGACGATAAAAAGCTATCATCAGGAACGAAGGCCATAAAAACTTAACACATTTATGTATATATTAATCAAATATTAACATTATAAATAAATAATAAAGCTATAATTAAAGCTCTAATTAAAAGTTATATAGATTCTAATGAGATTAGAATTCTTTATCAAGTAAGTTAAGGATAGAGTTCTTTATAACTAATTTTTGATCCATTAGAGTATATGGAATCCTAAATAGTTTAGGACTTCCATTTTAGTTAGTGATTCTAATGAGATTAGAGTCTTTAATAAGTTCAAGGCTATAAATTGTATTGAGATCACAATAATCTAAAGAAAAACCCAAATAACAAATGAAAGCATTGTATTCAAAACAACCCTTTTGTTAAGCTTATTGTAATCTGAGTAGGTACCTTGTCTTGGCCTTGAGCCTTGCATTCCATGCGGAAGGTATTTACTTCACGGATTACATGATTAAACTTCTTTGTGATTACGTAAATGTTCGTTACGCTATTGTGACATGACTTAGTTAGATCACATCGAATTTAAACAATTAAACACATTTGATGTGTAGGGTTAAAGATATGATAAGATCGCAATTATTTCAAGACAATCCACTTGTTTTAAAATTTCTAGTGGGAGAGAGATTCAAGGGTTGAGTCTAATGGCCTCCATTGTCGGTTTATAGTAGCATGATTAGGCACCTTGCCTTGGCATATATGCCTTGCTCCCTACGAAGGGTGTTTAATTCTTGATACTACAAGTTAAACTTCTTAATGATGGATGAAGTGTGTTTTTACATTGAGAACGACCACACTACCGTGGAGTTACTTGATGACTCACATAAAATTTAGGCAATGGTGTACACTAGACTAAGTGTAATGTTAACCTCCCAACAGAGCTATGTCATTATTACTTAGAGGCTAAAGGAAGAGTGGGAAATTATTTTTGTTTGGTAAGAGTTACCATGATAGCATTAATAATGAGAATAGTTCTTGCTTGATCATAGTGATTGATATGACCTCGCTATCGAGGAATATTAATTGCGGGATTGAGCTGCCGTAGGACCTAATATAATATGGTTTTAGGGTTCCATATTATATGGTTTTGGATGAAAAATATAATGTCCTTGTAATTATGTTCATAGTCTCAAATTAAAGTTGTCATAAATTTTTGTTCTCTAGCTACTATTTTCATTGAATCACATTGACTAAGACACAATTTTGGACATTGTGCTTAAAGGAGCTGAAGTACATAAATATGTTTCGATTCAGCATTGTCATAATTTCCTATACATGATGCATTGTTGGAAGATAGCTTATGATGTGATCATAGTCTCATTGAGATGCTAACATGTTACATTGGCTTCTATCTCAACTGTGCTAAAACATGAAATGCAAAAATTAGCACTAGATTTAGACATTATATTAAGTCTAAATAAAATGTTTGGTATGAATCATATTGGTATGAATCATATGTTTCGATTCAGCATTTTCATAATTTCCTATACATGATGCATTGTTGGAAGATAGCTTATGATGTGATCATAGTCTCATTGAGATGCTAACATGTTACATTGGCTTCTATCTCAACTGTGCTACAACATGAAATGCAAAAGTTAGCACTAGATTTATACATTATATTAAGTCTAAATAAGATGTTTGGTATGAATCATATTGAGTGCTAAGAAAGGCTTAAGGAGTTCCAATTCTATGTCATTTTATGAAAATATTTTCATCTTTAAAAGAATTGGAATTCTTGGATGTAGAGATTAATTGTTAATCTCATATGGATAAAATCCACAAGTCCGTGTCAGAATCGTGTTAGAATCATTTGATCAATTTAGATTGTTTTGAAAATAAATAAATTCTTTTTATTTTATTTGAGTTGACGAGTGAGTTCTACGCAATGGAAGATATCCTAAAAGCTAAGGCTATGATCAATATGACTTAATTCAAATTCTAAGCCTTAACCTAAAGGTAAGGGTAAGAAGAAGAATAATGATACCAAACAGTTGGGCAATCTAGTTGTCCTAAGAGTTGCCAAAAAGGAAATTAGACTCAAAAGCATTACCTAAAGGAAAGTGTTTCCATTATGGTAAAGCTAAGCATTGTCCATAATTGAAATCTAAATGGAAATTTACATCTTTTACTTTTAAAGAGAAAGTTTTCATCCTTTAGTATTGTATGTTTTGGCACTTAAGTCTAAGTTTTATTAATCTAAATGATATTCTAGACTGGTGAAAAATGGGCTTTTAAAACCATTAGTTTTTTGTTATATTCCCAATCTACGAATTCTATTTAGAGGATAATATGACCTAGGGCTCCTTTATTGTAAAGGAATATAGTTCCAATGACTTCTTTAAGTCAATGCATACATGAAGAAGGAATATGACTCTTTTAGATATGGTAAAGTACATGATAAGAATTTCCATTTACTTATTTCTTTTGGAGATATACTCTAATTATTATTATACATTTTCTAAATTGATTCCAAAAGTTTGTTCCTAGGACATTTGTTAAATTGTGAATTGGGTGACTTCCACTTTTGGAGATGTCCAGCAGTTGTGCTAGAAAGGAAGTCTGATAAATTAGAATCAAAAGGTTGAAAAATGTGTGTTTATGTTGGACATCCAAAAGGAATTGCAAAAGATTATTTTAGTAGTTATAAAGATAACAAGGTGTTTGTAAAGTACAAATACAAAGTTTCTAGATAATGACTATATGAATAATCTTAAAGCTAAATGTAGAACTGTTCTAGAAGAAAAATGTCAAAATTTATTGTAGGACAACTATAAAATACATTTAGAAATGAGATGGTTGTATTAAATACACCGCAAGACATTATTCTATAGATAACTAGTACACCGGTGCAACATCATAGTGGAAGGATTACCAGTTTACCTGATAAATTCATACTTTTGGGATAAGCTTGAGAAGTCATCCCACAAGGATAAGAATTTAATCCCTGGTCCTATGTAGAGGCAATAGATGATATGAATATGGATTACTAGATCAAAGTTAGGTAAATAGAATTAGATTCTATTTAAAGTATAAAACTTGTAGAGGCGCCTAATGGCATTAAGCCTATTGTTTTCAAGTAGGTCTACAAGAAAATGAGATTGATAGAATATAAGGTGTAAACCTTCAAAGTCAAGACTAGTGGCAAAAAGATTTATTCAGAAAGAAATAGATCGATTATGAAAAGATTTTTTCTCCAATAGTCATGTTTGACTCTATCTAGATTCTCTTATCCATTATATTTCATTTGGATGAAATATGGCAATGGATATTAAGAAAGCTTCTTTTAGTGGAAATCTTGATGAAGACATCAATCTGATGTAACTAGACTAGTTCATAGCAAAGAACCAGTTGTATTTAGTATGCAAGTTGCTTAAAATCCATTTATGGACTAAAGCAAGCATCTAGATCACATAATATCATTTTTTATCAAGCAATCAAATTGTTTGATTTTGATCAAGTAGTGATAAGCCTTATGCGTGTAAAAGCTATATAGAGCAATAAATCTCTTAATGTATGTTGATGACATTCTAATAATTTAGAATGATGTATAGATATTGTCATCAATAGAATTTTTTGTTGTCAAGACCGGATTGATATGAAGTACTTAAGTAAGGCCGGTTACATCCTAAGAGTTAAACTTTGGTAAGATTCAGAAATTAGGATGTTGGGTCTATCTCAAACTGCTTAAATAGATTATATTCTAGCCAAGTACAACATGTGATACTTCAAGAAAGGATTTCATCCTTTCAAGTTTGAAGTTCTTTTGTTTAGGACTATAGTCCTAAGACATATAAAAGGAAGAGCATATGAAGACGATGCTTATACTATGTTAAAAGGAAGTTTCAATTATGTTATGCTATATACAAGGCCAAATATCTATTTTGTAGTGGGCATGGTAGGCAAATATCAATTAAACTCCAGGATTACTTAACTTAGTGGGAGTAAAGCATATACTCAAGTATCTTAGGAGAACGGGAGATTATATGCTCGTCCACCAAAGTAAGGATTTGATATTTATTGGTTACACAACACTGACTTGCAGTTTGATTGTGATTCATGAAATTTGACTTTAGGATATGTGTTCACTCTAGGTGGTGAAGATAATAAAGTTGGCTAAAACTTTTTTCCATACCTTGCCTTAGAGTGACTTTGAGTTACTTTAAAGGGAAATAAGTGTCAGATATATGCAAAAAAAATTTTGAGGACAAGTGGGAGATCATTAGGGTTTATGCCCTAAAATCCAATTTATTGGCATGTTATAAATAATTAAATTGTTTAATTATATGAGACTATTTATAAATGAACTAATGAGACATTATCATAGTCCTTGAGATGCATTGTATGTGATTTAGTTACAGAATATATAAATCACAAATTCCTTATAAACTTAAAATATAGTTTGTAGTCAGTGATAAATTTGGACGTTTTATCTGCGAAGACTATAACACATTAACTAAGATGATTTGTCTTGATCATGGAAGTGGAGACTTCTAGTTGATGTGTTGATATGTTTTAAGTGTGTAAAACATATTGAACTGGACCACTGTGAAATTAATTATTCAATTAACAACTATCACCTGAATAATTAATTTCATGACTTCTAATTTCATAGACTCTCAATCCTGAGAGGATAGTGAACCCGATCATGAGATGTAGGTTATTTTGATATATTAGGAGTGAGATCTAATTTAATAGTCAAAACTTCAGTATGTTGGGTAATTACACGTAGTGTTAAGGAAACACAAATTCTCAAGATGGAATCCATAATTTCTTTTGATAGAGACAAGAAATATCCCCTTGAGATAAGTTTAATGGAACTGGTTATTCAGGGCCAGCCACTTTAGTAAAAAGTTACTAAAGTTCATATTTTATGAAATTAGATTTCATAAATATGAATAACTAAAAGATTAAACTGGGAATTCAAGGAATAAAATAGTTGGTTACAAAGTAACAATTTATTGTGACTTTGTTCACTATGGGATATTTCATGGAAGGGTCAAATGATATCATATTAGAGTCTTGGGAAATAATTTATTAATAAGGCCTAGAGTGCAATTATATTTCTATAGTGGTAGTTAATTAATGGTAACTTTGGACTTATCAAGAATTGACAAATAAGTCTGAAGCCCATTTGAGCTAGAGTCTAATTAGTTCCTTTGGTCCCATCCCAAGCCACACACTAAAGCTCAAATGAGATGACCTAAAAGACTAACCCAATTAAATAATCAGTTTTTATTTAATAAGAGTTATTAAATAAAGTAACTGCCAAGGCAGTTAATATGTATGTATGATTAAAAGCAGAGAAAATAGTTTTTCTCTATAAAATATTGGAAATACACTTTTCCAAAGGAAAATCAATGTATACAAGAACTGATTGAGAGACCACACATCTTGGGCACCACGTGGAATTGGGATGAAGGTTGAAGGTATTCTCAAGTGTTTTTTTTTTTTTTTTTTTTTTTTTTTTTTTTTTTTTTTTTTTTTTTTTTTCACTGCACCAAGGTACGCACTCTCTTCTTTGTTCTAGAATTCAAGGTTATATGTTATCTCTCATTAATGAAGTAGATACTTGTGTTGCTTCCGCTGTGGGTTTTGTATAAGATGCAAAACCAACTTTTCCAACAATTAGTATCAGAAAGGCGTACCTTGATGTAGTGAAATTAAAAACAAAAGAAGTTCAAACTTGGGAAGACCTTTAATCTTCACTCCGATTCCACATATGCCAAATATGTGTGGTCTTTTAATCAGTTATGTACGCACTTGTTTAAGAGAGAATGTGTTTAGAGAAAACTGTATTTTTTTCTTTTAATTGTACGTACGTTTTTTTTTTTAACTGTCAAAAGCAGTTACTTTATTTAATAACTTTTATTAAATAAACAACTGATTATCTAATTGGGCTAGCCCAATTGGGCTTTAATGTGTCGCTTGAGATGGGACCAAAGAGACAAATAAAGCTCCAACTCCAATGGGCTACAGGCTTATCTGTCAACTCTTGATAAGCCCAAAGTTACTATTAATTATATTTAATACTACTATATAAATATAATTGCACTCTAGGATTTATTAATAAAATTAAATCCCAAGACTTTATTATCTAAACAATTAACCATTTCATGAAAATATTCATAGTAATACAAAGTCATAATATATAATTGCCACTTTGAAAATTACTACCTTTTGATCCTTGAGTACCTGGTTTAATCCTTTAAGTTATATATATATATATATATATATGAAATCAAATTTCATAAAATATAAACTTTAGTAACTCTTTACTAAAGTAGTTAGGCTTAACACTCTGAATAACCAAACTCATTAAACTTATCTCAAGGGACTATTTTTTATCTCTACAAAGAGACTATGAATTCCATTTTGAGAAATGTGTTCCTTTAGCACCATGTGTGGTTGCCCAACATACTGAGATTTTGACCGTTGAATTAGATCTCACTCTTGATATATCAAAGCAACCTATAGTTTATGATCGAGTTTACTATCTTCTCAGGATTAAGAGTTTACGTAAGTTAAAGTCCCAAGATTTATTATTTAGTAGACAGTCGTTAATAGAATAATTAATCTCACAGCGGTCTAGTTCAATATGTCTTACACACTTAAGACATATCAACATATCAACCAGAAGTCTCCACTTCCACGATTAAGACAAACCATCTTAGTTGACACGTTATAGTCTTCACAAATGAAATACCCAATTTCATCATCAATTACGAACTAAGGTTTTGAGTTTACAAAGAACTTGTGATTTATATCTTCTGTGACAAAATATCATAAATCACATATTATGTATCTCAAGGACTATATGATAATATTCAAATATTCATGTTACCTATTGTTTTAGATAATAAAACAACTTCATTATTTATAACATAATGTCATACATAATACTATACACAACATTTTACAATAGGATTTTAGGGCACTAATCCTAACAATCTCCCACTTGCCCTTAAAGACTATTGCGTACCAATTTAACTCCCATTCCCTCCAGGTGTGACTCAAAGGTCCTCTGGGGCAAGGCTTTGGTAAAGGGATCTGTCAGATTATTTGCACCATCAATCTTTGCTACTACCACATCTCCTCGAGTCACAATGTCTCGAATAATATGATACCTTCTTTCTATGTGCTTTCCTTTCTTGTGATTCCTTGGATCC
>NW_022155072.1:0-21399 GCF_001633185.2 Quercus lobata | reverse complement strand
AATTCCGAATAAAATGGTAAAAAAATTCAAAAAATTATAAAACCTATACCCGGCATTATTTTTAGCCCAAACGGGAAGATATAGGGCGAAAAAGTGAAAATAAAATTTTAGTCCCAAATTCCGTTCATATTGGACTCGGGAAAGAAAATTCCGAATAAAATAGTAAAAATTCAAAAAATTATAAATCCTGTTCCCGGTATTATTTTTAGCCAAAATGGGTTGATTTAGGAGGAAAAAGTGAAAACAAAATTTTAGTCCGGAATTCCGTTCATACTCGAACCGGGCAAGAAAATTCCGAAGAAAATAGTAAAAAAATTCAAAAAATTATTAAACCTATTCCTGACATTATTTTTACCCAAAATGGAAGATATAGGCCGAAAGTGTGAAAACAAAATTTTAGTCCGGAATTTCGTTCATACTCGAACCGGGCAAGAAAATTCCGAATAAAATAGTAAAAAAATTCGAAAAATTATAAAACCTCTTCCCGGCTTTATTTTTAGCCAAAACGGGATGAGATAGGCCGAAAAAGTGAAAACAAAATTTTAGTCCCGAATTCCGTTCATACTCGACCCGGGGCAGAAAATTCACGAAAAAAATAGTAAAAAAATTTCAAAAAATTATAAAACCTATTCCCGTCATTATTTTTAGCCAAAAACGGGAAGATATAGACCGAAAAAGTGAAAACAAAATTTCAGTCCCAAATTCCGTTCATACTCGACTCGAGAAAGAAAATTCCGAATAAAATAGTAAAAAAATTCAAAAAATTATTAAACGTCTTCTCGGTATTATTTTTAGCAAAAACGGGATGAGATAGGCCGAAAATGTGAAAATACAATTTTAGTTCTGAATTCCATTCATCCTCGACCCGGGCCAGAAAATTCCGAAAAAAATAGTAAAAATTTTCAAAAAATTATAAAACCTGTTCCCGGTATTATTTTTAGCCAAAATGGGTTGAGTTAGGAGGAAAAAGTGAAAACAAAATTTTAGTCCGGAATTCCGTTCATACTCGAACCGGGCAAGAAAATTCCGAAGAAAGTAGTAAAAAAATTCAAAAAATTATTAATCCTATTCCTGACATTATTTTTACCCAAAATGGAAGATATAGGCCGAAAGAGTGAAAACAAAATTTTAGTCCCGAATTCCGTTCGTACTCAACCCGGGAAAGAAAATTCCAAATAAAACAGTAAAAAAATTCGAAAAATTATAAAACCTCTTCCCGGCTTTATTTTTAGCCAAAACGGGATGAGATAGGCCGAAAAAGTGAAAACAAAATTTTAGTCCCGAATACCGTTCATACTCGACCCGGGCAAGAAAATTCCGAAAAAAATAGTAAAAAAATTCAAAAAATTATAAAACCTATTCCCAGCATTATTTTTAGCCAAAACGGGAAGATATAGGGCGAAAAAGTGAAAACAAAATTTTAGTCCCGAATTCCGTTCATACTCGACTCGGGAAATAAAATTCCAAATAAAATAGTAAAAAAATTCAAAAAATTATAAAACCTATACCCGGCATTATTTTTAGCCCAATCGGGAAGATATAGGGCGAAAAAGTGAAAACAAAATTTTAGTCCCGAATTCCGTTCATACTCGACTCGGGAAAGAAAATTCCGAATAAAATGGTAAAAAAATTCAAAAAATTATAAAACCTATACCCGGCATTATTTTTAGCCCAAACGGGAAGATATAGGGCGAAAAAGTGAAAATAAAATTTTAGTCCCGAATTCCGTTCATATTGGACTCGGGAAAGAAAATTCCGAATAAAATAGTAAAAATTCAAAAAATTATAAAACCTGTTCCCGGTATTATTTTTAGCCAAAATGGGTTGAGTTAGGAGGAAAAAGTGAAAACAAAATTTTAGTCCGGAATTCCGTTCATACTCGAACCGGGCAAGAAAATTCCGAAGAAAATAGTAAAAAAATTCAAAAAATTATTAAACCTATTCCTGACATTATTTTTACCCAAAATGGAAGATATAGGCCGAAAGAGTGAAAACAAAATTTTAGTCCCGAATTCCGTTCATACTCAACCCGGGAAAGAAAATTCCGAATAAAATAGTAAAAAAATTCGAAAAATTATAAAACCTCTTCCCGGCTTTATTTTTAGCCAAAACGGGATGAGATAGGCCGAAAAAGTGAAAACAAAATTTTAGTCCCGAATTCCGTTCATACTCGACCCGGGCAAGAAAATTCCGAAAAAAATAGTAAAAAAATTCAAAAAATTATAAAACCTATTCCCGGCATTATTTTTAGCCAAAACGGGAAGATATAGGGCGAAAAAGTGAAAACAAAATTTTAGTCCCGAATTCCGTTCATACTCGACTCGGGAAATAAAATTCCAAATAAAATAGTAAAAAAATTCAAAAAATTATAAAACCTATACCCGGCATTATTTTTAGCCCAATCGGGAAGATATAGGGCGAAAAAGTGGAAACAAAATTTTAGTCCCGAATTCCGTTCATACTCGACTCGGGAAAGAAAATTCCGAATGAAATAGTAAAAAAATTCAAAAAATTAGAAAACCTATACCCGGCATTATTTTTAGCCCAAACGGGAAGATATAGGGCGAAAAAGTGAAAATAAAATTTTAGTCCCGAATTCCGTTCATATTGGACTCGGGAAAGAAAATTCCGAATAAAATAGTAAAAAAATTCAAAAAATTATAAAATCTGTTCCCGGTATTATTTTTAGCCAAAATGGGTTGAGTTCGGAGGAAAAAGTGAAAACAAAATTTTAGTCCGGAATTCCGTTCATACTCGAACCGGACAAGAAAATTCCGAAGAAAATAGTAAAAAAATTCAAAAAATTATTAAACCTATTCCTGACATTATTTTTACCCGAAATGGAAGATATAGGCCGAAAGAGTGAAAACAAAATTTTAGTCCCGAATTCCGTTCATACTCAACCCGGGAAAGAAAATTCCGAATAAAACAGTAAAAAAATTCGAAAAATTATAAAACCACTTCCCGGCTTTATTTTTAGCCAAAACGGGATGAGAACGGCCGAAAAAGTGAAAAAAAAATTTTAGTCTCGAATTCGGTTCATACTCGACCCGGGCAAGAAAATTCCGAAAAAAATAGTAAAAAAATTCAAAAAATTATAAAACCTATTCCCGGCATTATTTTTAGCCAAAACGGGAAGATATAGGCCGAAAAAGTGAAAACAAAATTTCAGTCCAAAATTCCGTTCATACTCGACTCGAGAAAGAAAATTCCGAATAAAATAGTAAAAAAATTCAAAAAATTATTAAACGTCTTCTCGGTATTATTTTTAGCAAAAACGGGATGAGATAGGCCGAAAATGTGAAAATACAATTTTAGTTCTGAATTCCGTTCATCCTCGACCCGGGCAAGAAAATTCCGAAAAAAATAGTAAAAATTTTCAAAAAATTATAAAACCTGTTCCCGGTATTATTTTTAGCCAAAATGGGTTGAGTTAGGAGGAAAAAGTGAAAACAAAATTTTAGTCCGGAATTCCGTTCATACTCGAACCGGGCAAGAAAATTCCGAAGAAAATAGTAAAAAAATTCAAAAAATTATTAATCCTATTCCTGACATTATTTTTACCCAAAATGGAAGATATAGGCCGAAAGAGTGAAAACAAAATTTTAGTCCCGAATTCCGTTCATACTCAACCCGGGAAAGAAAATTCCGAATAAAATAGTAAAAAAATTCAAAAATTATAAAACCTCTTCCCGCTTTATTTTTAGCCAAAACGGGATGAGATAGGCCGAAAAAGTGAAAACAAAATTTTCGTCCCGAATTCCGTTCATACCCGACCCGGGCAAGAAAATTCCGAAAAAAATAGTAAAAAAATTCAAAAAATTATAAAACCTCTTCCCGGCTTTATTTTTAGCCAAAACGGGATGAGATAGGCCGAAAAAGTGAAAACAAAATTTTAGTCCCGAATTCCGTTCATACCCGACCCGGGCAAGAAAATTCCGAATAAAATGGTAAAAAAATTCAAAAAATTATAAAACCTATACCCGGCATTATTTTTAGCCCAAACGGGAAGATATTGGGCGAAAAAGTGAAAATAAAATTTTAGTCCCGAATTCCGTTCATATTGGACTCTGGAAAGAAAATTCTGAAGAAAATAGTAAAAAAATTCAAAAAATTATAAAACCTGTTCCCGGTATTATTTTTAGCGAAAATGGGTTGAGTTAGGAGAAAAAAGTGAAACAAAATTTTAGTCCGGAATTCCGTTCGTACTCGAACCGGGCAAGAAAATTCCGAAGAAAATAGTAAAAAAATTCAAAAAATTATTAAACCTATTCCTGACATTATTTTTACCCAAAATGGAAGATATAGGCCGAAAGAGTGAAAACAAAATTTTAGTCCCGAATTCCGTTCATACTCAACCCGGGAAAGAAAATTCCGAATAAAACAGTAAAAAAATTCGAAAAATTATAAAACCTCTTCCCGGCTTTATTTTTAGCCAAAACGGGATGAGATAAGCCGAAAAAGTGAAAACAAAATTTTAGTCCCGAATTCCGTTCATACTCGACCCGGGCAAGAAAATTCCGAAAAAAATAGTAAAAAAATTCAAAAAAATTATAAAACCTATTCCCGGCATTATTTTTAGCCAAAACGGGAAGATATAGGGCGAAAAAGTGAAAACAAAATTTTACTCCCGAATTACGTTCATACTCGACTCGGGAAATAAAATTCCGAATAAAATAGTAAAAAAATTCAAAAAATTATAAAACCTATACCCGGCATTATTTTTAGCCCAATCGGGAAGATATAGGGCGAAAAAGTGAAAACAAAATTTTAGTCCCGAATTCCGTTCATACTCGACTCGGGAAAGAAAATTCCGAATAAAATGGTAAAAAAATTCAAAAAATTATAAAACCTATACCCGGCATTATTTTTAGCCCAAACGGGAAGATATAGGGCGAAAAAGTGAAAATAAAATTTTAGTCCCGAATTCCGTTCATATTGGACTCGGGAAAGAAAATTCCGAATAAAATAGTAAAAATTCAAAAAATTATAAAACCTGTTCCCGGTATTATTTTTAGCCAAAATGGGTTGAGTTAGGAGGAAAAAGTGAAAACAAATTTTAGTCCGGAATTCCGTTCATACTCGAACCGGGCAAGAAAATTCCGAAGAAAATAGTAAAAAAATTCAAAAAATTATTAAACCTATTCCTGACATTATTTTTACCCGAAATGGAAGATATAGGCCGAAAGAGTGAAAACAAAATTTTAGTCCCGAATTCCGTTCATACTCAACCCGGGAAAGAAAATTCCGAATAAAATAGTAAAAAAATTCGAAAAATTATAAAACCTCTTCCCGGCTTTATTTTTAGCCAAAACGGGATGAGATAGGCCGAAAAAGTGAAAACAAAATTTTAGTCCCGAATTCCGTTCATACTCGACCCGGGCAAGAAAATTCCGAAAAAAATAGTAAAAAAATTCAAAAAATTATAAAACCTATTCCCGGCATTATTTTTAGCCAAAACGGGAAGATATAGGCCGAAAAAGTGAAAACAAAATTTCAGTCCCAAAATTCCGTTCATACTCGACTCGAGAAAGAAAATTCCGAATAAAATAGTAAAAAAATTCAAAAAATTATTAAACGTCTTCTCGGTATTATTTTTAGCAAAAACGGGATGAGATAGGCCGAAAATGTGAAAATACAATTTTAGTTCTGAATTCCGTTCATCCTCGACCCGGGCCAGAAAATTCCGAAAAAAATAGTAAAAATTTTCAAAAAATTATAAAACCTGTTCCCGGTATTATTTTTAGCCAAAATGGGTTGAGTTAGGAGGAAAAAGTGAAAACAAAATTTTAGTCCGGAATTCCGTTCATACTCGAACCGGGCAAGAAAATTCCGAAGAAAACAGTAAAAAAATTCAAAAAATTATTAATCCTATTCCTGACATTATTTTTACCCAAAATGGAAGATATAGGCCGAAAGAGTGAAAACAAAATTTTAGTCCCGAATTCCGTTCGTACTCAACCCGGGAAAGAAAATTCCGAATAAAATAGTAAAAAAATTCGAAAAAATTATAAAACCTCTTCCCGGCTTTATTTTTAGCCAAAACGGGATGAGATAGGCCGAAAAAGTGAAAACAAAATTTTAGTCCCGAATTCCGTTCATACTCGACCCGGGCAAGAAAATTCCGAAAAAAATAGTAAAAAAATTCAAAAAATTATAAAACCTATTCCCGCATTATTTTTAGCCAAAACGGGAAGATATAGGGCGAAAAAGTGAAAACAAAATTTTAGTCCCGAATTCCGTTCATACTCGACTCGGGAAATAAAATTCCAAATAAAATAGTAAAAAAATTCAAAAAATTATAAAACCTATACCCGGCATTATTTTTAGCCCAATCGGGAAGATATAGGGCGAAAAAGTGAAAACAAAATTTTAGTCCCGAATTCCGTTCATACTCGACTCGGGAAAGAAAATTCCGTATAAAATGGTAAAAAAATTCAAAAAATTATAAAACCTACACCCGGCATTATTTTTAGCCCAAACGGGAAGATATAGGGCGAAAAAGTGAAAATAAAATTTTAGTCCCGAATTCCGTTCATATTGGACTCGGGAAAGAAAATTCCGAATAAAATATTAAAAAAATTCAAAAAATTATAAAACCTGTTCCCGGTATTATTTTTAGCCAAAATGGGTTGAGTTAGGAGGAAAAAGTGAAAACAAAATTTTAGTCCGGAATTCCGTTCATACTCGAACCGGGCAAGAAAATTCCGATGAAAATAGTAAAAAAATTCAAAAAATTATTAAACCTATTCCTGACATTATTTTTACCCAAAATGAAAGATATAGGACGAAAGAGTGAAAACAAAATTTTAGTCCCGAATTCCGTTCATAGTCAACCCGGGAAAGAAAATTCCGAATAAAATAGTAAAAAAATTTGAAAAATTATAAAACCTCTTCCCGGCTTTATTTTTAGCCAAAACGGGAAGATATAGGCCGAAAAAGTGAAAACAAGATTTTAGTCCCGAATTCCGTTCATACTCAACCCGGGAAATAAAATTCCGAATAAAATAGTAAAAAAATTCGAAAAATTATAAAACCTCTTCCCGGTATTATTTTTAGCCAAAACGAGATGAGATAGGCCGAAAAAGTGAAAACAAAATTTTAGTCCCGAATTCCGTTCATACTCGACCCAGGCAAGAAAATTCCGAAAACAATAGTAAAAAAATTCAAAAAATTATAAAACCTATTCCCGGCATTATTTCTAGCAAAAACGGGAAGATATAGGCTGAAAAAGTGAAAAGAAAATTTTAGTCTCGAATTCCGTTCATACTAGACCCGGGCAAGAAAATTCCGAATAAAATGGTAAAACAATTCGAAAAATTATAAAACCTATTCCCGGAATTATTTCTAGCCAAAACGGGAAGATATAGGCCGAAAAAGTGAAAAGTAAATTTTAGTCCCGAATTCCGTTCATACTAGACTCGGGAAATAAAATTCTGAATAAAATAGTAAAAAAATTCAAAAAATTATAAAACCTATTCCCGGCATTATTTTTAGCCAAAACGGGAAGATATAAGCCGAAAAAGTGAAAACAAAATTTTAGTCCCGAATTCCGTTCATACTAGTCCCGGGAAATAAAATTCCAAATAAAATAGTAAAAAATTTCGAAAAATTATAAAACCTCTTCCCGGCATTATTCATAGCCAAAACGGGATGACATAGGTGAAAAAAGTGAAAACAAAATTTTAGTCCCGAATACCGTTCATACTCGACCTGGGCAAGAAAATTTCGAAAAAAATAGTAAAAAAATTCAAAAAATTATAAAACCTATACCCGGCATTATTTTTCGCCCAAACGGGAAGATATAGGGCGAAAAAGCGAAAACAAAATTTTAGTCCTGAATTCCGTTCATACTCGACCCAGGCAAGAAAATTCCGAAGAAAATAGTAAAAAAATTCAAAAAATTATAAAACCTATACCCGGCATTATTTTTACCCAAAACGGGATGAGATTGGCCGAAAAAGTGAAAACAAAATTTTAGTCCCGAATTCCGTTCATAGTCAACCCGGGAAAGAAAATTCCGAAAAAAATAGTAAAAAAATTCAAAAAATTATAAAACCTGTTCCATGTATTATTTTTAGCCAAAATGGGTTGAGCTCGGAGGAAAAAGTGAAAACAAAATTTTAGTCCGGAATTCCGTTCATACTCGAACCGGACAAGAAAATTCCGAAGAAAATAGTAAAAAAATTCAAAAAATTATTAAACCTATTCCTGACATTATTTTTACCCGAAATGGAAGACATAGGCCGAAAAGTGGAAACAAAATTTTAGTCCCGAATTCCGTTCATACTCGACCCGGGCAAGAAAATTCCGAAAAAAATAGTAAAAAAATTCAAAAAATTATAAAACCTATTCCCGGCATTATTTGTAGCCAAATTTTTAGCCAAAATGGGTTGAGTTAGGAGGAAAAAGTGAAAACAAAATTTTAGTCCGGAATTCCGTTCATACTCGAACCGGGCAAGAAAATTCCGATGAAAATAGTAAAAAAATTCAAAAAATTATTAAACCTATTCCTGACATTATTTTTACCCAAAATGAAAGATATAGGCCGAAAGAGTGAAAACAAAATTTTAGTCCCGAATTCCGTTCATAGTCAACCCGGGAAAGAAAATTCCGAATAAAATAGTAAAAAAATTTGAAAAATTATAAAACCTCTTCCCGGCTTTATTTTTAGCCAAAACGGGAAGATATAGGCCG
Organism: Quercus lobata; assembly: GCF_001633185.2. Lineage (NCBI taxonomy): Eukaryota > Viridiplantae > Streptophyta > Magnoliopsida > Fagales > Fagaceae > Quercus > Quercus lobata. The sequence continues at coordinate 12,702 of NW_022155072.1, read as the reverse complement.
AAAAAGTGAAAACAAGATTTTAGTCCCGAATTCCGTTCATACTCAACCCGGGAAATAAAATTCCGAATAAAATAGTAAAAAAATTCGAAAAATTATAAAACCTCTTCCCGGTATTATTTTTAGCCAAAACGGGATGAGATAGGCCGAAAAAGTGAAAACAAAATTTTAGTCCCGAATTCCGTTCATACTCGACCCAGGCAAGAAAATTCCGAAAACAATAGTAAAAAAATTCAAAAAATTATAAAACCTATTCCCGGCATTATTTCTAGCAAAAACGGGAAGATATAGGCTGAAAAAGTGAAAAGAAAATTTTAGTCTCGAATTCCGTTCATACTAGACCCGGGCAAGAAAATTCCGAATAAAATGGTAAAACAATTCGAAAAATTATAAAACCTATTCCCGGAATTATTTCTAGCCAAAACGGGAAGATATAGGCCGAAAAAGTGAAAAGTAAATTTTATTCCCGAATTCCGTTCATACTAGACTCGGGAAATAAAATTCTGAATAAAATAGTAAAAAAATTCAAAAAATTATAAAACCTATTCCCGGCATTATTTTTAGCCAAAACGGGAAGATATAAGCCGAAAAAGTGAAAACAAAATTTTAGTCCCGAATTCCGTTCATACTAGTCCCGGGAAATAAAATTCCAAATAAAATAGTAAAAAATTTCGAAAAATTATAAAACCTCTTCCCGGCATTATTCATAGCCAAAACGGGATGACATAGGTGAAAAAAGTGAAAACAAAATTTTAGTCCCGAATTCCGTTCATACTCGACCTGGGCAAGAAAATTTCGAAAAAAATAGTAAAAAAATTCAAAAAATTATAAAACCTATACCCGGCATTATTTTTCGCCCAAACGGGAAGATATAGGGCGAAAAAGCGAAAACAAAATTTTAGTCCTGAATTCCGTTCATACTCGACCCAGGCAAGAAAATTCCGAAGAAAATAGTAAAAAAATTCAAAAAATTATAAAACCTATACCCGGCATTATTTTTACCCAAAACGGGATGAGATTGGCCGAAAAAGTGAAAACAAAATTTTAGTCCCGAATTCCGTTCATAGTCAACCCGGGAAAGAAAATTCCGAAAAAAATAGTAAAAAAATTCAAAAAATTATAAAACCTGTTCCATGTATTATTTTTAGCCAAAATGGGTTGAGTTCGGAGGAAAAAGTGAAAACAAAATTTTAGTCCGGAATTCCGTTCATACTCGAACCGGACAAGAAAATTCCGAAGAAAATAGTAAAAAAATTCAAAAAATTATTAAACCTATTCCTGACATTATTTTTACCCGAAATGGAAGACATAGGCCGAAAAGTGGAAACAAAATTTTAGTCCCGAATTCCGTTCATACTCGACCCGGGCAAGAAAATTCCGAAAAAAATAGTAAAAAAATTCAAAAAATTATAAAACCTATTCCCGGCATTATTTGTAGCCAAAACGGGAAGATATAGGCCGAAAAAGTGAAAACAAAATTTCAGTCCCAAATTCCGTTCATACTCGACTCGACAAAGAAAATTCCGAATAAAATAGTAAAAAAATTCAAAAAATTATTAAACGTCTTCTCGGTATTATTTTTAGCAAAAACGGGATGAGATAGGCCGAAAATGTGAAAATACAATTTTAGTTCTGAATTCCGTTCATCCTCGACCCGGGCCAGAAAATTCCGAAAAAAATAGTAAAAATTTTCAAAAAATTATAAAACCTGTTCCCGGTATTATTTTTAGCCAAAATGGGTTGAGTTAGGAGGAAAAAGTGAAAACAAAATTTTAGTCCGGAATTCCGTTCATACTCGAACCGGGCAAGAAAATTCCGAAGAAAATAGTAAAAAAATTCAAAAAATTATTAATCCTATTCCTGACATTATTTTTACCCAAAATGGAAGATATAGGCCGAAAGAGTGAAAACAAAATTTTAGTCCCGAATTCCGTTCGTACTCAACCCGGGAAAGAAAATTCCGAATAAAATAGTAAAAAAATTCAAAAAATTATAAAACCTCTTCCCGGCTTTATTTATAGCCAAAACGGGATGAGATAGGCCGAAAAAGTGAAAACAAAATTTTAGTCCCGAATTCCGTTCATACTCGACCCGGGCAAGAAAATTCCGAAAAAAATAGTAAAAAAATTCAAAAAATTATAAAACCTATTCCCGCATTATTTTTAGCCAAAACGGGAAGATATAGGGCGAAAAAGTGAAAACAAAATTTTAGTCCCGAATTCCGTTCATACTCGACTCGGGAAATAAAATTCCAAATAAAATAGTAAAAAAATTCAAAAAATTATAAAACCTATACCCGGCATTATTTTTAGCCCAATCGGGAAGATATAGGGCGAAAAAGTGAAAACAAAATTTTAGTCCCGAATTCCGTTCATACTCGACTCGGGAAAGAAAATTCCGAATAAAATGGTAAAAAAATTCAAAAAATTATAAAACCTATACCCGGCATTATTTTTAGCCCAAACGGGAAGATATAGGGCGAAAAAGTGAAAATAAAATTTTAGTCCCGAATTCCGTTCATATTGGACTCGGGAAAGAAAATTCCGAATAAAATATTAAAAAAATTCAAAAAATTATAAAACCTGTTCCTGGTATTATTTTTAGCCAAAATGGGTTGAGTTAGGAGGAAAACGTGAAAACAAAATTTTAGTCCGGAATTCCGTTCATACTCGAACCGGGCAAGAAAATTCCGATGAAAATAGTAAAAAAATTCAAAAAATTATTAAACCTATTCCTGACATTATTTTTACCCAAAATGAAAGATATAGGCCGAAAGAGTGAAAACAAAATTTTGGTCCCGAATTCCGTTCATAGTCAACCCGGGAAAGAAAATTCCGAATAAAATAGTAAAAAAATTCGAAAAATTATAAAACCTCTTCCCGGCTTTATTTTTAGCCAAAACGGGATGAGATTGGCCGAAAAAGTGAAAACAAAATTTTAGTCCCGAATTCCGTTCATACTCGACCCGGCCAAGAAAATTCCGAAAAAAATAGTAAAAAAATTCAAAAAATTATAATAGTAAAAAAATTCAAAAAATTATTAAACGTCTTCTCGGTATTATTTTTAGCAAAAACGGGATGAGATAGGCCGAAAATGTGAAAATACAATTTTAGTTCTGAATTCCGTTCATCCTCGACCCGGGCCAGAAAATTCCGAAAAAAATAGTAAAAATTTTCAAAAAATTATAAAACCTGTTCCCGGTATTATTTTTAGCCAAAATGGGTTGAGTTAGGAGGAAAAAGTGAAAACAAAATTTTAGTCCGGAATTCCGTTCATACTCGAACCGGGCAAGAAAATTCGCATGAAAATAGTAAAAAAATTCAAAAAATTATTAAACCTATTCCAGACATTATTTTTACCCAAAATGAAAGATATAGGCCGAAAGAGTGAAAACAAAATTTTAGTCCCGAATTCCGTTCATAGTCAACCCGGGAAAGAAAATTCCGAATAAAATAGTAAAAAAATTCAAAAATTATAAAACCTCTTCCCGGCTTTATTTTTAGCCAAAACGGGATGAGATAGGCCGAAAAAGTGAAAACAAAATTTTAGTCCCGAATTCCGTTCATACTCGACTCGGGAAAGAAAATTCCGTATAAAATGGTAAAAAAATTCAAAAAATTATAAAACCTATATCCGGCATTATTTTTAGCCCAAACGGGAAGATATAGGGCGAAAAAGTGAAAATAAAATTTTAGTCCCGAATTCCGTTCATATTGGACTCGGGAAAGAAAATTCCGAATAAAATAGTAAAAAAATTCAAAAAATTATAAAACCTATACCCGGCATTATTTTTAGCCCAATCGGGAAGATATAGGGCGAAAAAGTGAAAACAAAATTTTAGTCCCGAATTCCGTTCATACTCGACTCGGGAAAGAAAATTCCGTATAAAATGGTAAAAAAATTCAAAAAATTATAAAACCTACACCCGGCATTATTTTTAGCCCAAACGGGAAGATATAGGGCGAAAAAGTGAAAATAAAATTTTAGTCCCGAATTCCGTTCATATTGGACTCGGGAAAGAAAATTCCGAATAAAATATTAAAAAAATTCAAAAAATTATAAAACCTGTTCCCGGTATTATTTTTAGCCAAAATGGGTTGAGTTAGGAGGAAAAAGTGAAAACAAAATTTTAGTCCGGAATTCCGTTCATACTCGAACCGGGCAAGAAAATTCCGATGAAAATAGTAAAAAAATTCAAAAAATTATTAAACCTATTCCTGACATTATTTTTACCCAAAATGAAAGATATAGGCCGAAAGAGTGAAAACAAAATTTTAGTCCCGAATTCCGTTCATAGTCAACCCGGGAAAGAAAATTCCGAATAAAATAGTAAAAAAATTTGAAAAATTATAAAACCTCTTCCCGGCTTTATTTTTAGCCAAAACGGGAAGATATAGGCCGAAAAAGTGAAAACAAGATTTTAGTCCCGAATTCCGTTCATACTCAACCCGGGAAATAAAATTCCGAATAAAATAGTAAAAAAATTCGAAAAATTATAAAACCTCTTCCCGGTATTATTTTTAGCCAAAACGGATGAGATAGGCCGAAAAAGTGAAAACAAAATTTTAGTCCCGAATTCCGTTCATACTCGACCCAGGCAAGAAAATTCCGAAAACAATAGTAAAAAAATTCAAAAAATTATAAAACCTATTCCCGGCATTATTTCTAGCAAAAACGGGAAGATATAGGCTGAAAAAGTGAAAAGAAAATTTTAGTCTCGAATTCCGTTCATACTAGACCCGGGCAAGAAAATTCCGAATAAAATGGTAAAACAATTCGAAAAATTATAAAACCTATTCCCGGAATTATTTCTAGCCAAAACGGGAAGATATAGGCCGAAAAAGTGAAAAGTAAATTTTATTCCCGAATTCCGTTCATACTAGACTCGGGAAATAAAATTCTGAATAAAATAGTAAAAAAATTCAAAAAATTATAAAACCTATTCCCGGCATTATTTTTAGCCAAAACGGGAAGATATAAGCCGAAAAAGTGAAAACAAAATTTTAGTCCCGAATTCCGTTCATACTAGTCCCGGGAAATAAAATTCCAAATAAAATAGTAAAAAATTTCGAAAAATTATAAAACCTCTTCCCGGCATTATTCATAGCCAAAACGGGATGACATAGGTGAAAAAAGTGAAAACAAAATTTTAGTCCCGAATTCCGTTCATACTCGACCTGGGCAAGAAAATTTCGAAAAAAATAGTAAAAAAATTCAAAAAATTATAAAACCTATACCCGGCATTATTTTTCGCCCAAACGGGAAGATATAGGGCGAAAAAGCGAAAACAAAATTTTAGTCCTGAATTCCGTTCATACTCGACCCGGGCAAGAAAATTCCGAAGAAAATAGTAAAAAAATTCGAAAAATTATAAAACCTATACCCGGCATTATTTTTACCCAAAACGGGATGAGATTGGCCGAAAAAGTGAAAACAAAATTTTAGTCCCGAATTCCGTTCATAGTCAACCCGGGAAAGAAAATTCCGAAAAAAATAGTAAAAAAATTCAAAAAATTATAAAACCTGTTCCCGGTATTATTTTTAGCCAAAATGGGTTGAGTTCGGAGGAAAAAGTGAAAACAAAATTTTAGTCCGGAATTCCGTTCATACTCGAACCGGACAAGAAAATTCCGAAGAAAATAGTAAAAAAATTCAAAAAATTATTAAACCTATTCCTGACATTATTTTTACCCGAAATGGAAGACATAGGCCGAAAAGTGGAAACAAAATTTTAGTCCCGAATTCCGTTCATACTCGACCCGGGCAAGAAAATTCCGAAAAAAATAGTAAAAAAATTCAAAAAATTATAAAACCTATTCCCGGCATTATTTTTAGCCAAAACGGGAAGATATAGGCCGAAAAAGTGAAAACAAAATTTCAGTCCCAAATTCCGTTCATACTCGACTCGAGAAAGAAAATTCCGAATAAAATAGTAAAAAAATTCAAAAAATTATTAAACGTCTTCTCGGTATTATTTTTAGCAAAAACGGGATGAGATAGGCCGAAAATGTGAAAATACAATTTTAGTTCTGAATTCCGTTCATCCTCGACCCGGGCCAGAAAATTCCGAAAAAAATAGTAAAAATTTTCAAAAAATTATAAAACCTGTTCCCGGTATTATTTTTAGCCAAAATGGGTTGAGTTAGGAGGAAAAAGTGAAAACAAAATTTTAGTCCGGAATTCCGTTCATACTCGAACCGGGCAAGAAAATTCCGAAGAAAATAGTAAAAAAATTCAAAAAATTATTAATCCTATTCCTGACATTATTTTTACCCAAAATGGAAGATATAGGCCGAAAGAGTGAAAACAAAATTTTAGTCCCGAATTCCGTTCGTACTCAACCCGGGAAAGAAAATTCCGAATAAAATAGTAAAAAAATTCAAAAAATTATAAAACCTTCTTCCCGGCATTATTTTTAGCCAAAACGGGAGAATATAGGCCAAAAAAGGGAAAAGAAAATTTTAGTCCCGAATTCCGTTCATACTTGACTCGGGACAAGAAAATTCCGAAAAAAATAGTAAAAAAATTCAAAAAATTATAAAACCTATTCCCGGCATTATTTTTAGCCAAAACGGGAAGATATAGGGCGAAAAAGTGAAAACAAAATTTTAGTCCCGAATTCCGTTCATACTCGACTCGGGAAATAAAATTCCAAATAAAATAGTAAAAAAATTCAAAAAATTATAAAACCTATACCCGGCATTATTTTTAGCCCAATCGGGAAGATATAGGGCGAAAAAGTGAAAATAAAATTTTAGTCCCGAATTCCGTTCATACTCGACTCGTGAAAGAAAATTCCGAATAAAATGGTAAAAAAATTCAAAAAATTATAAAACCTATACCCGGCATTATTTTTAGCCCAAACGGGAAGATATAGGGCGAAAAAGTGAAAATAAAATTTTAGTCCCGAACTCCGTTCATATTGGACTCGGGAAAGAAAATTCCGAATAAAATATTAAAAAAATTCAAAAAATTATAAAACCTGTTCCCGGTATTATTTTTAGCCAAAATGGGTTGAGTTAGGAGGAAAAAGTGAAAACAAAATTTTAGTCCGGAATTCCGTTCATACTCGAACCGGGCAAGAAAATTCCGATGAAAATAGTAAAAAAATTCAAAAAATTATTAAACCTATTCCTGACATTATTTTTACCCAAAATGAAAGATATAGGCCGAAAGAGTGAAAACAAAATTTTAGTCCCGAATTCCGTTCATAGTCAACCCGGGAAAGAAAATTCCGAATAAAATAGTAAAAAAATTCGAAAAATTATAAAACCTCTTCCCGGCTTTATTTTTAGCCAAAACGGGATGAGATAGGCCGAAAAAGTGAAAACAAAATTTTAGTCCCGAATTCCGTTCATACTCGACCCTGCCAAGAAAATTCCGAAAAAAATAGTAAAAAAATTCGAAAAATTATAAAAACTATTCCCGGCATTATTTTTAGCCAAAACGGGAAGATATAGGCCGAAAAAGTGAAAACAGAATTTCAGTCCCAAATTCCGTTCATACTCGACTCGAGAAAGAAAATTCCGAATAAAATAGTAAAAAAATTCAAAAAATTATTAAACGTCTTCTCGGTATTATTTTTAGCAAAAACGGGATGAGATAGGCCGAAAATGTGAAAATACAATTTTAGTTCTGAATTCCGTTCATCCTCGACCCGGGCAAGAAAATTCCGAAAAAAATAGTAAAAATTTTCAAAAAATTATAAAACCTGTTCCCGGTATTATTTTTAGCCAAAATGGGTTGAGTTAGGAGGAAAAAGTGAAAACAAAATTTTAGTCCGGAATTCCGTTCATACTCGAACCGGGCAAGAAAATTCCGAAGAAAATAGTAAAAAAATTCAAAAAATTATTAAACCTATTCCTGACATTATTTTTACCCAAAATGGAAGATATAGGCCGAAAGAGTGAAAACAAAATTTTAGTCCCGAATTCCGTTCATACTCAACCCGGGAAAGAAAATTCCGAATAAAATAGTAAAAAAATTCGAAAAATTATAAAACCTCTTCCCGGCTTTATTTTTAGCCAACACGGGATGAGAGAGGCCGAAAAAGTGAAAACAAAATTTTAGTCCCGAATTCCGCTCATACTCGACCCGGGCAAGAAAATTCCGAAAAAAATAGTAAAAAAATTCAAAAAATTATAAAACCTATTCCCGGCATTATTTTTAGCCAAAACAGGAAGATATAGGGCGAAAAAGTGAAAACAAAATTTTAGTCCCGAATTCCGTTCATACTCGTCCCGGGCAAGAAAATTCCGAAAAAAATAGTAAAAAAATTCAAAAAATTATAAAACCTATTCCCGGCATTATTCTTAGCCAAAACGGGAAGATAAAGGGCGAAAAAGTGAAAACAAAATTTTAGTCCCGAATTCCATTCATACTCGACTCGGGAAATAAAATTCCAAATAAAATAGTAAAAAAATTCAAAAAATTATAAAACCTATACCCGGCATTATTTTTAGCCCAATCGGGAAGATATAGGGCGAAAAAGTGAAAACAAAATTTTAGTCCCGAATTCCGTTCATACTCGACTCGGGAAAGAAAATTCCGAATAAAATGGTAAAAAAATTCAAAAAATTATAAAACCTATACCCGGCATTATTTTTAACCCAAACGGGAAGATATAGGGCGAAAAAGTGAAAATAAAAATTTAGGTCCGAATTCCGTTCATATTGGACTCGGGAAAGAAAATTCCGAATAAAATAGTAAAAAAATTCAAAAAATTATAAAACCTATTCCCGGCATTATTTTTAGCCAAAACGGGAAGATAAAGGGCGAAAAAGTGAAAACAAAATTTTAGTCCCGAATTCCGTTCATACTCGACTCGGGAAATAAAATTCCAAATAAAATAGTAAAAAAATTCAAAAAATTATAAAACCTATACCCGGCATTATTTTTAGCCCAATCGGGAAGATATAGGGCGAAAAAGTGAAAACAAAATTTTAGTCCCGAATTCCGTTCATACTCGACTCGGGAAAGAAAATTCCGAATAAAATGGTAAAAAAATTAAAAAATTATAAAACCTATACCCGGCATTATTTTTAGCCCAAACGGGAAGATATAGGGCGAAAAAGTGAAAATAAAAATTTAGGTCCGAATTCCGTTCATATTGGACTCGGGAAAGAAAATTCCGAATAAAATAGTAAAAAAATTCAAAAAATTATAAAACCTGTTCCCGGTATTATTTTTAGCCAAAATGGGTTGAGTTAGGAGGAAAAACTGAAAACAAAATTTTAGTCCGGAATTCCGTTCATACTCGAACCGGGCAAGAAAATTCCGAAGAAAATAGTAAAAAAATTCAAAAAATTATTAAACCTATTCCTGACATTATTTTTACCCAAAATGGATGATATAGGCCGAAAGAGTGAAAACAAAATTTTAGTCCCGAATTCCGTTCATACTCAACCCGGGATAGAAAATTCCGAATAAAATAGTAAAAAAATTCGAAAAATTATAAAACCTCTTCCCGGCTTTATTTTTAGCCAAAACGGGATGAGATAGGCCGAAAAAGTGAAAACAAAATTTTAGTCCCGAATTCCGTTCATACTCGACCCGGCCAAGAAAATTCCGAAAAAAATAGTAAAAAAATTCCAAAAATTATAAAACCTATTCCCGGCATTATTTTTAGCCAAAACGGGAAGATATATGCCGAAAAAGTGAAATCAAAATTTCAGTCCCAAATTCTGTTCATACTCGACTCGGGAAATAAAATTCCAAATAAAATAGTAAAAAAATTCAAAAAATTATAAAACCTATACCCGGCATTATTTTTAGCCCAATCGGGAAGATATTGGGCGAAAAAGTGAAAACAAAATTTTAGTCCCGAATTCCGTTCATACTCGACCTGGGCAAGAAAATTCCGAAAAAAATAGTAAAAAAATTCAAAAAATTATAAAACCTATTCCCGGCATTATTTTTAGCCAAAACGGGAAGATATAGGGCGAAAAAGTGAAAACAAAATTTTAGTCCCGAATTCCGTTCATACTCGACTCGGGAAAGAAAATTTCGAATAAAATGGTAAAAAAATTCAAAAAATTATAAAACCTATACCCGGCATTATTTTTAGCCCAAACGGGAAGATATAGGGCGAAAAAGTGAAAATAAAATTTTAGTCCCGAATTCCGTTCATATTGGACTCGGGAAAGAAAATTCCGAATAAAATAGTAAAAAAATTCAAAAAATTATAAAACCTGTTCCCGGTATTATTTTTAGCCAAAATGGGTTGAGTTAGGAGGAAAAAGTGAAAACAAAATTTTAGTCCGGCATTCCGTTCATACTCGAACCGGGCAAGAAAATTCCGAAGAAAATAGTAAAAAGATTCAAAAAATTATTAAACCTATTCCTGACATTATTTTTACCCAAAATGGAAGATATAGGCCGAAAGAGTAAAAACAAAATTTTAGTCCCGAATTCCGTTCATACTCAACCCGGGAAAGAAAATTCCGAATAAAATAGTAAAAAAATTCGAAAAATTATAAAACCTCTTCCCGGCTTTATTTTTAGCCAAAACGGGATGAGATAGGCTGAAAAAGTGAAAACAAACTTTTAGTCCCGAATTCCGTTCATACTCGACTCGGGCAAGAAAATTCCGAAAAAAATAGTAAAAAAATTCAAAAAATTGTAAAACCTATTCCCGGCATTATTTTTAGCCAAAACGGGAAGATATAGGCCGAAAAAGGGAAAACAAAATTTCAGTCCCAAATTCCGTTCATACTCGACTGGAGAAAGAAAATTCCGAATAAAATAGTAAAAAAATTCAAAAAATTATTAAACGTCTTCTCGGTATTATTTTTAGCAAAAACGGGATGAGATAGGCCGAAAATGTGAAAATACAATTTTAGTTCTGAATTCTGTTCATCCTCGACCCGGGCAAGAAAATTCCGAAAAAAATAGCAATAATTTTCAAAAAATTATAAAACGTGTTCCCGGTATTATTTTTAGCCAAAATGGGTTGAGTTAGGAGGAAAAAGTGAAAACAAAATTTTAGTCCGGAATTCCGTTCATACTCGAACCGGGCAAGAAAATTCCGAAGAAAATAGTAAAAAAATTCAAAAAATTATTAAACCTATTCCTGACATTATTTTTACCCAAAATGGAAGAAATAGGCCGAAAGAGTGAAAACAAAATTTTAGTCCGAATTCCGTTCATACTCGCTCGGGAAAAAAAATTCCAAATAAAATTTAGTAAAAAAAATTCAAAAAATTATAAAACCTTTCCCGGCTATTATTTTTAGCCCCAAAGGAGTTTAGGCCGGAAAAAGTGAAAACAAAATTTTGTCCGGAATTCCGTTCATACTCGGAACCGGGCAGAAAATTCCGAATAAATGGTAAAAAATTCTAAAAATTATAAAACCTATTCCCGGCATTATTTTTAGCCAAAACGGGAAGATATTGGGCGAAAAAGTGAAAACAAAATTTCAGTCCCAAATTCCGTTCATACTCGACTCGAGAAAGAAAATTCCGAATAAAATAGTAAAAAAATTCAAAAAATTATTTAACGTCTTCCCGGTATTATTTTTAGCAAAAACGGGATGAGATAGGCCGAAAATGTGAAAATACAATTTTAGTTCTGAATTCCGTTCATCCTCGACCCGGGCAAGAAAATTCCGAAAAAAATAGTAAAAATTTTCAAAAAATTATAAAACATCTTCCCGGCATTATTTTTAGCCAAAACGGGATTAGATAGGACGAAAAAGTGAAAAAAAAAATTTAGTCCCGAATTCCGTTCATACTCGACCCGGGAAAGAAAATTCCGAATAAAATAGTAAAAAAATTCGCAAAATTATAAAACCTCTTCCCGGCATTATTTTTAGCCAAACAGGATGAGATAGGCCGAAAAAGTGAAAAAGAAATTTTAGTCCCAAATTCCGTTCATGGTCGACCCGGGCAAGAAAATTCAGAATAAAATAGTAAAAAAATTCAAAAAAAATATAAAACCTCTTCCCGGCATTATTTTTAACCAAAACGGGAAGATATAGGGCGAAAAAGTGAAAACAAAATTTTAGTCCCAAGTTCCATTCATACTCGACCCGGGCAAGAAAATTACAAAAAAATAGTAAAAAAATTCAAAAAATTATAAAACTTCCTCCTGGCATTATTTTTAACCAAAACGGGAAGATATAGGCCGAAAAAGTGAAAACAAAATTTTATACCCGAATTACGTTCATACTCGACCCGGGAAAGAAAATTCCGAATAAAATAGTAAAAAATTTCGAAAAATTATAAAACCACTTCCCGGCATTATTTTTAGCCAAAACGGGAAGATATAGGCCGAAAAAGGGAAAAAAAAATTTTAGTCCCGAATTCCGTTCATACTCGACTCGGGAAAGAAAATTCCGAATAAAATAGTAAAAAAATTCAAAAAATTATAAAAGCTGTTCCCGGTATTATTTTTAGCCAAAATGGGTTGAGTTAGGAGGAAAAAGTGAAAACAAAATTTTAGTCCGGAATTCCATTCATACTCGAACCGGGCAAGAAAATTCCGAAAAAAATATTAAAAAAATTCAAAAAATTATTAAACCTATTCCTGACATTATTTTTACCCAAAATGGAAGATATAGGCCGAAAGAGTGAAAACAAAATTTTAGTTCCGAATTCCGTTCATACTCAACCCGGGAAAGAAAATTCCGAACAAAATAGTAAAAAAATTCGATAAATTATAAAACCTCTTCCCGGCATTATTTTTAGCCAAAACGGGATGAGATAG
>NW_022155071.1:8906-21418 GCF_001633185.2 Quercus lobata | reverse complement strand
TTTTTCTAGCTTTCTCACCCAATCTCATCCCGTTTTGGCTAAAATTAGTGCCGGAAAGAGGTTTATCAGTTTTTTGAATTTTTTTGCTTTTTTTTTTTCGGAATTTTCTTGCCCGGGTCCGGTATGAACGGAATTCGGGACTAAATTTTTTTTTTTTTCTTTCTCGGCCACTGTCAACCTGTTTTGGATAGAAATAATCCCGGAGTCAACTTTTTAAATTTTTGTAATTTTTTTCCTATTTTTTTTGGAATTTTCTAGCTCGGGATGGGTGTGAACAGAATTCGGGACTAAAAGTTTTTTCTCTCATTTTTGGCCAATCCCATCCCGTTTTGGCGAAAAATAATGCCAGAAAAAGGTTTTTGAATTTTTTTGCTATTGTTTTTGGAATTTTCTTCCCCAGGCCGAGTACGAACGGAATTCTGGGCTAAAAGATTTTTCTCGCTTTCTCGGCCTATCTCATCCCGTTTTGGCTAAAATTAATGCCGGAAAGAGGTTCATTAATTTTTTGAATTTTTTTGCTATTTTTTTCGGAATTTTCTTGCCCGGGTCGAGTATGAACGGAATTCGGGACGAAAATTTATTTGTCGCTTTCTCGGCCTATCTCATCCCGATTTGGCTAAAATTAATGCCGGAAAGAGATTTTTTAATTTTTTTTCTATTTTTCTCGGAATTTTATTGCCCGGGTTGTGTATGAACGGAATTTGGGACTAAAAGTTTTTTCTCACTTTCTCGGCCTATCTCATCCCGTTTTAGCTATAAGTAATGCCGGAAAGTGGTTTTTGAATTTTTTTGCAGTTTTTTTAGGAATTTTCTACCCCAGGCCGAGTATGAACGGAATTCTGGAGTAAAAATTTTTCTCGATTTCTCGGCCTATCTCATCCCATTTTGGCTAAAATTAATGCCGGAAAGAGGTTTGTAAATTTTTTTGAATTTTTTTGCTTTTTTTTTTTTGGAATTTTCTTGCGCTGTTTGAGTATGAACGAAATTCGGGACTAAAATTTTTTTTTCTCTTTCTCGGCCTCTCTCAAATCGTTTTGGATAGATATAATGCCGAAATTAACTTTTTAAAATTTTTGAACTTTTTTGCTATTTTTTTTGGAATTTTCTAGCTCGGGTCGAGTGTGAACGGAATTTGGGACTAAAAGTTTTTTCTCACTTTCTCGGCCTACCTCATCCCGTTTTAGCTAAAAGTAATGCAGAAAAGTGGTTTTTTTAATTTTTTGAATTTTTTTGCTATTTTTTTCGGAATTTTCTTCCCCGGGCCGAGTATGAACGGAATTCTGGACTAAAATATTTTCCTCGCTTTTTCGGCCTATGTCATCCCGTTTTGGCTAAAATTAACGCCGGAAAGAGGTTTGTTAGTTTTTTGAATTTTTTTCGGAATTTTCTTGCCTTGGTTAAGCATGAACTGAATTTGGGACTAACATTCTTTTTTCTCTCTCTTGGCTTCTCTCAACTCGTTTTGGATAGATATAATGCCGGAATTTACTTTTTAAATTTTTTGAATTTTTTTCCTATTTTTTTTGGAATTTTCTAGCTCGGGTCGAGTGTTAAGGAATTCGGGACTAAAATTTTTTTCTCTCCTTTTCGGCCTATCTCATCCCGTTTTGGCCAAAAGTAATGCCAGAAATAAGGTTTTTTAATTTTATAATTTTTTTTGCTATTTTTCTCGGAGTTTTCTTCCCCAGGCCGAGTACGAACGGAATTCTCCACTAGAAGATTTTTCTCGCTTTCCCGGCCTATCTCATCCCGTTTTGGCTAAAAATAATGCCGGAAAGAGGTTTTTTAATTTTTTAGTTTTTTTTTTCTATTTTTCTCGGATTTTATTGCCCGGGTCGTGTATGAACGGAATGTGGGACTAAAAGTTTTTTCTCACTTTCTCGGCGTATCTCATCCCGTTTTACCTAAAAGTAATGCCGGAAAGTGGTTTTTGAATTTTTTTGCTATTTTTTTAGGAATTTTCTTCCCCGAGCTGAGAATGAACGAAATTCTGGACTAAAAGATTTTTCTAGCTTTCTCACCCAATCTCATCCCGTTTTGGCTAAAATTAGTGCCGGAAAGAGGTTTATCAGTTTTTTGAATTTTTTTGCTTTTTTTTTTTCGGAATTTTCTTGCCCGGGTCCGGTATGAACGGAATTCGGGACTAAATTTTTTTTTTTTCTTTCTCGGCCACTGTCAACCAGTTTTGGATAGAAATAATCCCGGAGTCAACTTTTTAAATTTTTGTAATTTTTTTCCTATTTTTTTTGGAATTTTCTAGCTCGGGATGGGAGTGAACAGAATTCGGGACTAAAAGTTTTTTCTCTCATTTTTGGCCAATCCCATCCCGTTTTGGCGAAAAATAATGCCAGAAAAAGGTTTTTGAATTTTTTTGCTATTTTTTTTGGAATTTTCTTCCCCAGGCCGAGTACGAACGGAATTCTGGGCTAAAAGATTTTTCTCGCTTTCTCGGCCTATCTCATCCCGTTTTGGCTAAAATTAATGCCGGAAAGAGGTTCATTAATTTTTTGAATTTTTTTGCTATTTTTTTCGGAATTTTCTTGCCCGGGTCGAGTATGAACGGAATTCGGGACGAAAATTTATTTGTCGCTTTCTCGGCCTATCTCATCCCGATTTGGCTAAAATTAATGCCGGAAAGAGATTTTTTAATTTTTTTTCTATTTTTCTCGGAATTTTATTGCCCGGGTTGTGTATGAACGGAATTTGGGACTAAAAGTTTTTTCTCACTTTCTCGGCCTATCTCATCCCGTTTTAGCTATAAGTAATGCCGGAAAGTGGTTTTTGAATTTTTTTGCAGTTTTTTTAGGAATTTTCTACCCCAGGCCGAGTATGAACGGAATTCTGGAGTAAAAATTTTTCTCGATTTCTCGGCCTATCTCATCCCGTTTTGGCTAAAATTAATGCCGGAAAGAGGTTTGTAAATTTTTTTGAATTTTTTTGCTTTTTTTTTTTTGGAATTTTCTTGCGCTGTTTGGGTATGAACGAAATTCGGGACTAAAATTTTTTTTTCTCTTTCTCGGCCTCTCTCAAATCGTTTTGGATAGATATAATGCCGAAATTAACTTTTTAAAATTTTTGAACTTTTTTGCTATTTTTTTTGGAATTTTCTAGCTCGGGTCGAGTGTGAACGGAATTTGGGACTAAAAGTTTTTTCTCACTTTCTCGGCCTACCTCATCCCGTTTTAGCTAAAAGTAATGCAGAAAAGTGGTTTTTTTAATTTTTTGAATTTTTTTGCTATTTTTTTCGGAATTTTCTTCCCCGGGCCGAGTATGAACGGAATTCTGGACTAAAATATTTTCCTCGCTTTTTCGGCCTATCTCATCCCGTTTTGGCTAAAATTAACGCCGGAAAAGGTTTGTTAGTTTTTTGAATTTTTTTGCTATTTTTTTCGGAATTTTCTTGCCTTGGTCGAGCATGAACTGAATTTGGGACTAAAATTCTTTTTTCTCTTTCTTGGCTTCTCTCAACCCGTTTTGGATAGATATAATGCCGGAATTTACTTTTTAAATTTTTTGAATTTTTTTCCTATTTTTTTTCGAATTTTCTAGCTCGGGTCGAGTGTGAAGGAATTCAGGACTAAAATTTTTTTCTCTCCTTTTCGGCCTATCTCATCCCGTTTTGGCCAAAAGTAATGCCAGAAATAGGTTTTTTAATTTTATAATTTTTTTTGCTATTTTTTTCGGAGTTTTCTTCCCCAGGCCGAGTACGAACGGAATTCTCCACTAGAAGATTTTTCTCGCTTTCCCGGCCTACCTCATCCCGTTTTGGCTAAAAATAATGCCGGAAAGAGGTTTTTTAATTTTTTAGTTTTTTTTTCTATTTTTCTCGGATTTTATTGCCCGGGTCGTGTATGAACGGAATGTGGGACTAAAAGTTTTTTCTCACTTTCTCGGCGTATCTCATCCCGTTTTACCTAAAAGTAATGCCGGAAAGTGGTTTTTGAATTTTTTTGCTATTTTTTTAGGAATTTTCTTCCCCGAGCTGAGAATGAACGAAATTCTGGACTAAAAGATTTTTCTAGCTTTCTCACCCAATCTCATCCCGTTTTGGCTAAAATTAGTGCCGGAAAGAGGTTTATTAGTTTTTTGAATTCTTTTGCTTTTTTTTTCGGAATTTTCTTGCCCGGGTCCGGTATGAACGGAATTCGGGACTAAATTTTTTTTTTCTTTCTCGGCCACTGTCAACCTGTTTTGGATAGAAATAATCCCGGAATCAACTTTTTAAATTTTTGTAATTTTTTTACTATTTTTTTTGGAATTTTCTAGCTCGGGATGGGTGTGAACAGAATTCGGGACTAAAAGTTTTTTCTCTCATTTTTGGCCAATCCCATCCCGTTTTGGCGAAAAATAATGCCAGAAAAAGGTTTTTTAATTTTTTAAATTTTTTTGCTATTTTTTTTGGAATTTTCTTCCCCAGGCCGAGTACGAACGGAATTCTGGGCTAAAAGATTTTTCTCGCTTTCTCGGCCTATCTCATCCCGTTTTGGCTAAAATTAATGCCGGAAAGAGGTTTATTAATTTTTTGAATTTTTTTGCTATTTTTTTCTGAATTTTCTTGCCCGGGTCGAGTATGAACGGAATTCGGGACGAAAATTTATTTGTCGCTTTCTCGGCCTATCTCATCCCGATTTGGCTAAAATTAATGCCGGAAAGAGATTTTTTAATTTTTTTTCTATTTTTCTCGGAATTTTATTGCCCGGGTTGTGTATGAACGGAATTTGGGACTAAAAGTTTTTTCTCACTTTCTCGGCCTATCTCATCCCGTTTTAGCTATAAGTAATGCCGGAAAGTGGTTTTTGAATTTTTTTGCAGTTTTTTTAGGAATTTTCTACCCCAGGCCGAGTATGAACGGAATTCTGGAGTAAAAATTTTTCTCGATTTCTCGGCCTATCTCATCCCGTTTTGGCTAAAATTAATGCCGGAAAGAGGTTTGTAAATTTTTTTGAATTTTTTTGCTTTTTTTTTTTTGGAATTTTCTTGCGCTGTTTGGGTATGAACGAAATTCGGGACTAAAATTTTTTTTTCTCTTTCTCGGCCTCTCTCAAATCGTTTTGGATAGATATAATGCCGAAATTAACTTTTTAAAATTTTTGAACTTTTTTGCTATTTTTTTTGGAATTTTCTAGCTCGGGTCGAGTGTGAACGGAATTTGGGACTAAAAGTTTTTTCTCACTTTCTCGGCCTACCTCATCCCGTTTTAGCTAAAAGTAATGCAGAAAAGTAGTTTTTTTAATTTTTTGACTTTTTTTGCTATATTTTTCGGAATTTTCTTCCCCGGGCCGAGTATGAACGGAATTCTGGACTAAAATATTTTCCTCGCTTTTTCGGCCTATCTCATCCCGTTTTGGCTAAAATTAACGCCGGAAAGAGGTTTGTTAGATTTTTGAATTTTTTTGCTATTTTTTTCGGAATTTTCTTGCCTTGGTCGAGCATGAACTGAATTTGGGACTAAAATTCTTTTTTCTCTTTCTTGGCTTCTCTCAACCCGTTTTGGATAGATATAATGCCGGAATTTACTTTTTAAATTTTTTGAATTTTTTTCCTATTTTTTTTGGAATTTTCTAGCTCGGGTCGAGTGTGAAGGAATTCGGGACTAAAATTTTTTTTCTCCTTTTCGGCCTATCTCATCCCGTTTTGGCAAAAAGTATTGCCAGAAATAGGTTTTTTAATTTTATAATTTTTTTTGCTATTTTTTTCGGAGTTTTCTTCCCCAGGCCGAGTACGAACGGAATTCTCCACTAGAAGATTTTTCTCGCTTTCCCGGCCTACCTCATCCCGTTTTGGCTAAAAATAAAGCCGGAAAGAGGTTTTTTAATTTTTTAGTTTTTTTTTCTATTTTTCTCGGATTTTATTGCCCGGGTCGTGTATGAACGGAATGTGGGACTAAAAGTTTTTTCTCACTTTCTCGGCGTATCTCATCCCGTTTTACCTAAAAGTAATGCCGGAAAGTGGTTTTTGAATTTTTTTGCTATTTTTTTAGGAATTTTCTTCCCCGAGCTGAGAATGAACGAAATTCTGGACTAAAAGATTTTTCTAGATTTCTCACCCAATCTCATCCCGTTTTGGCTAAAATTAGTGCCGGAAAGAGGTTTATTAGTTTTTTGAATTTTTTTGCTTTTTTTTTCGGAATTTTCTTGCCCGGGTCCGGTATGAACGGAATTCGGGACTAAATATTTTTTTTTTTTTTATTTCTCGGCCACTGTCAACCTGTTTTGGATAGAAATAATCCTGGAATCAACTTTTTAAATTTTTGTAATTTTTTTGCTATTTTTTTTTGGAATTTTCTAGCTCATGATGGGTGTGAACAGAATTCGGGACTAAAAGTTTTTTCTCTCATTTTTGGCCAATCCCATCCCGTTTTGGCGAAAAATAGTGCCAGAAAAAGGTTTTTTAATTTTTTGAATTTTTTTGCTATTTTTTTTGGAATTTTCTTCCTCAGGCCGAGTACGAACGGAATTCTGGGCTAAAAGATTTTTCTCGCTTTCTCGGCCTATCTCATCCCGTTTTGGCTAAATTTAATGCCGGAAAGAGGTTTATTAATTTTTTGAATTTTTTTGCTTTTTTTTCGGAATTTTACTCGACCTATGAACGAAATTCGGGACGAAAATTTATTTGTCGCTTTCTCGGCCTATCTCATCCCGATTTGGCTAAAATTAATGCCGGAAAGAGATTTTTTAATTTTTTTTCTATTTTTCTCGGAATTTTATTGCCCGGGTTGTGTATGAACGGAATTTGGGACTAAAAGTTTTTTCTCACTTTCTCGGCCTATCTCATCCCGTTTTAGCTATAAGTAATGCCGGAAAGTGGTTTTTGAATTTTTTTGCAGTTTTTTTAGGAATTTTCTACCCCAGGCCGAGTATGAACGGAATTCTGGGGTAAAAATTTTTCTCGATTTCTCGGCCTATCTCATCCCGTTTTGGCTAAAATTAATGCCGGAAAGAGGTTTGTAAATTTTTTTGAATTTTTTTGCTTTTTTTTTTTTGGAATTTTCTTGCGCTGTTTGGGTATGAACGAAATTCGGGACTAAAATATTTTTTTCTCTTTCTCGGCCTCTCTCAAATCGTTTTGGATAGATATAATGCCGAAATTAACTTTTCAAAATTTTTGAACTTTGTTGCTATTTTTTTGGAATTTTCTAGCTCGGGTCGAGTGTGAACGGAATTTGGGACTAAAAGTTTTTTCTCACTTTCTCGGCCTACCTCATCCCGTTTTAGCTAAAAGTAATGCAGAAAAGTGGTTTTTTTAATTTTTTGAATTTTTTTGCTATTTTTTTCGGAATTTTCTTCCCCGGGCCGAGTATGAACGGAATTCTGGACTAAAATATTTTCCTCGCTTTTTCGGCCTATCTCATCCCGTTTTGGCTAAAATTAACGCCGGAAAGAGGTTTGTTAGTTTTTTGAATTTTTTTGCTATTTTTTTCGGAATTTTCTTGCCTTGGTCGAGCATGAACTGAATTTGGGACTAAATTTCTTTTTTCTCTTTCTTGGCTTCTCTCAACCCGTTTTGGATAGATATAATGCCGGAATTTACTTTTTAAATTTTTTGAATTTTTTTCCTATTTTTTTTCGAATTTTCTAGCTCGGGTCGAGTGTGAAGGAATTCGGGACTAAAATTTTTTTCTCTCCTTTTCGGCCTATCTCATCCCGTTTTGGCCAAAAGTAATGCCAGAAATAGGTTTTTTAATTTTATAATTTTTTTTGCTATTTTTTTCGGAGTTTTCTTCCCCAGGCCGAGTACGAACGGAATTCTCCACTAGAAGATTTTTCTCGCTTTCCCGGCCTACCTCATCCCGTTTTGGCTAAAAATAATGCCGGAAAGAGGTTTTTTAATTTTTTAGTTTTTTTTTCTATTTTTCTCGGATTTTATTGCCCGGGTCGTGTATGAACGGAATGTGGGACTAAAAGTTTTTTCTCACTTTCTCGGCGTATCTCATCCCGTTTTACCTAAAAGTAATGCCGGAAAGTGGTTTTTGAATTTTTTTGCTATTTTTTTAGGAATTTTCTTCCCCGAGCTGAGAATGAACGAAATTCTGGACTAAAAGATTTTTCTAGCTTTCTCACCCAATCTCATCCCGTTTTGGCTAAAATTAGTGCCGGAAAGAGGTTTATTAGTTTTTTGAATTTTTTTGCTTTTTTTTTTCGGAATTTTCTTGCCCGGGTCCGGTATGAACGGAATTCGGGACTAAATTTTTTTTTTTTCTTTCTCGGCCACTGTCAACCTGTTTTGGATAGAAATAATCCCGGAATCAACTTTTTAAATTTTTGTAATTTTTTTGCTATTTTTTTTGGAATTTTCTAGCTCGGGATGGGTGTGAACAGAATTCGGGACTAAAAGTTTTTTCTCTCATTTTTGGCCAATCCCATCCCGTTTTGGCGAAAAATAATGCCAGAAAAAGGTTTTTTAATTTTTTGAATTTTTTTGCTATTTTTTTTGGAATTTTCTTCCTCAGGCCGAGTACGAACGGAATTCTGGGCTAAAAGATTTTTCTCGCTTTCTCGGCCTATCTCATCCCGTTTTGGCTAAAATTAATGCCGGAAAGAGGTTTATTAATTTTTTGAATTTTTTTGCTATTTTTTTCGGAATTTTCTTGCCCTCGAGTATGAACGGAATTCGGGACGAAAATTTATTTGTCGCTTTCTCGGCCTATCTCATCCCGATTTGGCTAAAATTAATGCCGGAAAGAGATTTTTTAATTTTTTTTCTATTTTTCTCGGAATTTTATTGCCCGGGTTGTGTATGAACGGAATTTGGGACTAAAAGTTTTTTCTCACTTTCTCGGCCTATCTCATCCCGTTTTAGCTATAAGTAATGCCGGAAAGTGGTTTTTGAATTTTTTTGCAGTTTTTTTAGGAATTTTCTACCCCAGGCCGAGTATGAACGGAATTCTGGGGTAAAAATTTTTCTCGATTTCTCGGCCTATCTCATCCCGTTTTGGCTAAAATTAATGCCGGAAAGAGGTTTGTAAATTTTTTTGAATTTTTTTGCTTTTTTTTTTTTGGAATTTTCTTGCGCTGTTTGGGTATGAACGAAATTCGGGACTAAAATTTTTTTTTCTCTTTCTCGGCCTCTCTCAAATCGTTTTGGATAGATATAATGCCGAAATTAACTTTTTAAAATTTTTGAACTTTGTTGCTATTTTTTTGGAATTTTCTAGCTCGGGTCGAGTGTGAACGGAATTTGGGACTAAAAGTTTTTTCTCACTTTCTCGGCCTATCTCATCCCGTTTTAGCTATAAGTAATTCCGGAAAGTGGTTTTTGAATTTTTTTGCAGTTTTTTTAGGAATTTTCTACCCCAGGCCGAGTATGAACGGAATTCTGGGGTAAAAAGTTTTCTCGATTTCTCGGCCTATCTCATCCCGTTTTGGCTAAAATTAACGCCGGAAAAAGGTTTGTCAGTTTTTTGAATTTTTTTGCTATTTTTTTCGGAATTTTCTTGCCTTGGTCGAGCATGAACTGAATTTGGGACTAAAATTCTTTTTTCTCTTTCTTGGCTTCTCTCAACCCGTTTTGGATAGATATAATGCCGGAATTTACTTTTTAAATTTTTTGAATTTTTTTCCTATTTTTTTTCGAATTTTCTAGCTCGGGTCGAGTGTGAAGGAATTCAGGACTAAAATTTTTTTCTCTCCTTTTCGGCCTATCTCATCCCGTTTTGGCCAAAAGTAATGCCAGAAATAGGTTTTTTAATTTTATAATTTTTTTTGCTATTTTTTTCGGAGTTTTCTTCCCCAGGCCGAGTACGAACGGAATTCTCCACTAGAAGATTTTTCTCGCTTTCCCGGCCTACCTCATCCCGTTTTGGCTAAAATAATGCCGGAAAGAGGTTTTTTTAATTTTTTAGTTTTTTTTTCTATTTTTCTCGGATTTTATTGCCCGGGTCGTGTATGAACGGAATGTGGGACTAAAAGTTTTTTCTCACTTTCTCGGCGTATCTCATCCCGTTTTACCTAAAAGTAATGCCGGAAAGTGGTTTTTGAATTTTTTTGCTATTTTTTTAGGAATTTTCTTCCCCGAGCTGAGAATGAACGAAATTCTAGACTAAAAGATTTTTCTAGCTTTCTCACCCAATCTCATCCCGTTTTGGCTAAAATTAGTGCCGGAAAGAGATTTATTAGTTTTTTGAATTCTTTTACTTTTTTTTTCGGAATTTTCTTGCCCGGGTCCGGTATGAACGGAATTCGGGACTAAAATTTTTTTTTTTCTTTCTCGGCCACTGTCAACCTGTTTTGGATAGAAATAATCCCGGAATCAACTTTTTAAATTTTTGTAATTTTTTTACTGTTTTTTTTGGAATTTTCTAGCTCGGGATGGGTGTGAACAGAATTCGGGACTAAAAGTTTTTTCTCTCATTTTTGGCCAATCACATCCCGTTTTGGCGAAAAATAATGCCAGAAAAAGGTTTTTTAATTTTTAAAATTTTTTTGCTATTTTTTTTGGAATTTTCTTCCCCAGGCCGAGTACGAACGAAATTCTGGGCTAAAAGATTTTTCTCGCTTTCTCGGCCTATCTCATCCCGTTTTGGCTAAAATTAATGCCGGAAAGAGGTTTATTAATTTTTTGAATTTTTTTGCTATTTTTTTTTGAATTTTCTTGCCCGGGTCGAGTATGAACGGAATTCGGGAGGAAAATTTATTTGTCGCTTTCTCGGCCTATCTCATCCCGATTTGGCTAAAATTAATGCCGGAAAGAGATTTTTTAATTTTTTTTCTATTTTTCTCGGAATTTTATTGCCCGGGTTGTGTATGAACGGAATTTGGGACTAAAAGTTTTTTCTCACTTTCTCGGCCTATCTCATCCCGTTTTAGCTATAAGTAATGCCGGAAAGTGGTTTTTGAATTTTTTTGCAGTTTTTTTAGGAATTTTCTACCCCAGGCCGAGTATGAACGGAATTCTGGAGTAAAAATTTTTCTCGATTTCTCGGCCTATCTCATCCCGTTTTGGCTAAAATTAATGCCGAAAAGAGGTTTGTAAATTTTTTTGAATTTTTTTGCTTTTTTTTTTTTGGAATTTTCTTGCGCTGTTTGAGTATGAACGAAATTCGGGACTAAAATTTTTTTTTCTCTTTCTCGGCCTCTCTCAAATCGTTTTGGATAGATATAATGCCGAAATTAACTTTTTAAAATTTTTGAACTTTTTTGCTATTTTTTTTGGAATTTTCTAGCTCGGGTCGAGTGTGAACGGAATTTGGGACTAAAAGTTTTTTCTCACTTTCTCGGCCTACCTCATCCCGTTTTAGCTAAAAGTAATGCAGAAAAGTAGTTTTTTTAATTTTTTGACTTTTTTTGCTATACTTTTCGGAATTTTCTTCCCCGGGCCGAGTATGAATGGAATTCTGGACTAAAATATTTTCCTCGCTTTTTCGGCCTATCTCATCCCGTTTTGGCTAAAATTAACGACGGAAAGATGTTTGTTAGTTTTTTGAATTTTTTTGCTATTTTTTTCGGAATTTTCTTGCCTTGGTCGAGCATGAACTGAATTTGGGACTAAAATTCTTTTTTCTCTTTCTTGGCTTCTCTCAACCCGTTTTGGATAGATATAATGCCGGAATTTACTTTTTAAATTTTTTGAATTTTTTTCCTATTTTTTTTGGAATTTTCTAGCTCGGGTCGAGTGTGAAGGAATTCGGGACTAAAATTTTTTTCTCACTTTCTCGGCCTACCTCATCCCGTTTTAGCTAAAAGTAATGCAGAAAAGTGGTTTTTTTAATTTTGTAAATTTTTTTGAATTTTTTTGCTTTTTTTTTTTGGAATTTTCTTGCGCTGTTTGAGTATGAACGAAATTCGGGACTAAAATTTTTTTTTCTCTTTCTCGGCCTCTCTCAAATCGTTTTGGATAGATATAATGCCGAAATTAACTTTTTAAAATTTTTGAACTTTTTTGCTATTTTTTTTTGGAATTTTCTAGCTCGGGTCGAGTGTGAACGGAATTTGGGACTAAAAGTTTTTTCTCACTTTCTCGGCCTACCTCATCCCGTTTTAGCTAAAAGTAATGCAGAAAAGTGGTTTTTTTAATTTTTTGAATTTTTTTGCTATTTTTTTCGGAATTTTCTTCCCCGGGCCGAGTATGAACGGAATTCTGGACTAAAATATTTTCCTCGCTTTTTCGGCCTATCTCATCCCGTTTTGGCTAAAATTAACGCCGGAAAGAGGTTTGTTAGTTTTTTGAATTTTTTTGCTATTTTTTTCGGAATTTTCTTGCCTTGGTCGAGCATGAACTGAATTTGGGACTAAAATTCTTTTTTCTCTTTCTTGGCTTCTCTCAACCCGTTTTGGATAGATATAATGCCGGAATTTACTTTTTAAATTTTTTGAATTTTTTTCCTATTTTTTTTTGGAATTTTCTAGCTCGGGTCGAGTGTGAAGGAATTCGGGACTAAAATTTTTTTCTCTCTTTTTCGGCCTATCGCATCCCGTTTTGGCAAAAAGTATTGCCACAAATAGGTTTTCTAATTTTATAATTTTTTTTGCTATTTTTTTCGGAGTTTTCTTCCCCAGGCCGAGTACGAACGGAAT
>NW_022155071.1:0-6768 GCF_001633185.2 Quercus lobata | reverse complement strand
TTTTTTTCGGAATTTTCTTGCCCGAGTCCGGTATGAACGGAATTCGGGACTAAAATTTTTTTTTTTTCTTTCTCGGCCACTGACAACCTGTTTTGGATAGAAATAATCCCGGAATCAACTTTTTAAATTTTTGTAATTTTTTTACTATTTTTTTTGCAATTTTCTAGCTCGGGTCGAGTGTGAACGGAATTTGGGACTAAAAGTTTTTTCTCACTTTCTCGGCCTATCTCATCCCGTTTTAGCTATAAGTAATTCCGGAAAGTGGTTTTTGAATTTTTTTACAGTTTTTTTAGGAATTTTCTACCCCAGGCCGAGTATGAACGGAATTCTGGGGTAAAATGTTTTCTCGATTTCTCGGCCTATCTCATCCCGTTTTGGCTAAAATTAACGCCGGAAAAAGGTTTGTCAGTTTTTTGAATTTTTTTGCTATTTTTTTCGGAATTTTCTTGCCTTGGTCGAGCATGAACTGAATTTGGGACTAAAATTCTTTTTTCTCTTTCTTGGCTTCTCTCAACCCGTTTTGGATAGATATAATGCCGGAATTTACTTTTTAAATTTTTTGAATTTTTTTCCTATTTTTGTTCAAATTTTCTAGCTCGGGTCGAGTGTGAAGGAATTCAGGACTAAAATTTTTTTCTCTCCTTTTCGGCCAATCTCATCCCGTTTTGGCCAAAAGTAATGCCAGAAATCGGTTTTTTAATTTTATAATTTTTTTTGATATTTTTTTCGGAGTTTTCTTCCCCAGGCCGAGTACAAACGGAATTCTCCACTAGAAGATTTTTCTCGCTTTCCCGGCCTACCTCATCCCGTTTTGGCTAAAAATAATGCCGGAAAGAGGTTTTTTAATTTTTTAGTTTTTTTTTTCTATTTTTCTCGGATTTTATTGCCCGGGTCGTGTATGAACGGAATGTGGGACTAAAAGTTTTTTCTCACTTTCTCGGTGTATCTCATCCCGTTTTACCTAAAAGTAATGCCGGAAAGTGGTTTTTGAATTTTTTTGCTATTTTTTTAGGAATTTTCTTCCCCAAGCTGAGAATGAACGAAATTCTGGACTAAAAGATTTTTCTAGCTATCTCACCCAATCTCATCCCGTTTTGGCTAAAATTAGTGCCGGAAAGAGGTTTATTAGTTTTTTGAATTCTTTTGCTTTTTTTTTCGGAATTTTCTTGCCCGAGTCCGGTATGAACGGAATTCGGGACTAAAATTTTTTTTTTTTCTTTCTCGGCCACTGTCAACCTGTTTTGGATAGAAATAATCCCGGAATCAATTTTTTAAATTTCTGTAATTTTTTTACTATTTTTTTTGGAATTTTCTAGCTCGGGTCGAGTGTGAACGGAATTTGGGACTAAAAGTTTTTTCTCACTTTCTCGGCCTATCTCATCCCGTTTTAGCTATAAGTAATTCCGGAAAGTGGTTTTTGAATTTTTTTACAGTTTTTTTAGGAATTTTCTACCCCAGGCCGAGTATGAACGGAATTCTGGGGTAAAAAGTTTTCTCGATTTCTCGGCCTATCTCATCCCGTTTTGGCTAAAATTAACGCCGGAAAAAGGTTTGTCAGTTTTTTGAATTTTTTTGCTATTTTTTTCGGAATTTTCTTGCCTTGGTCGAGCATGAACTGAATTTGGGACTAAAATTCTTTTTTCTCTTTCTTGGCTTCTCTCAACCCGTTTTGGATAGATATAATGCCGGAATTTACTTTTTAAATTTTTTGAATTTTTTTCCTATTTTTTTTCGAATTTTCTAGCTCGGGTCGAGTGTGAAGGAATTCAGGACTAAAATTTTTTTCCCTCCTTTTCGGCCAATCTCATCCCGTTTTGGCCAAAAGTAATGCCAGAAATCGGTTTTTTAATTTTATAATTTTTTTTGATATTTTTTTCGGAGTTTTCTTCCCCAGGCCGAGTACAAACGGAATTCTCCACTAGAAGATTTTTCTCGCTTTCCCGGCCTACCTCATCCCGTTTTGGCTAAAAATAATGCCGGAAAGAGGTTTTTTAATTTTTTAGTTTTTTTTTCTATTTTTCTCGGATTTTATTGCCCGGGTCGTGTATGAACGGAATGTGGGACTAAAAGTTTTTTCTCACTTTCTCGGTGTATCTCATCCCGTTTTACCTAAAAGTAATGCCGGAAAGTGGTTTTTGAATTTTTTTGCTATTTTTTTAGGAATTTTCTTCCCCAAGCTGAGAATGAACGAAATTCTGGACTAAAAGATTTTTCTAGCTATCTCACCCAATCTCATCCCATTTTGGCTAAAATTAGTGCCGGAAAGAGGTTTATTAGTTTTTTGAATTCTTTTGCTTTTTTTTTCGGAATTTTCTTGCCCGAGTCCGGTATGAACGGAATTCGGGACTAAAATTTTTTTTTTTTCTTTCTCGGCCACTGTCAACCTGTTTTGGATAGAAATAATCCCGGAATCAACTTTTTAAATTTTTGTAATTTTTTTACTATTTTTTTTGGAATTTTCTAGCTCGGGTCGAGTGTGAACGGAATTTGGGACTAAAAGTTTTTTCTCACTTTCTCGGCCTATCTTCATCCCGTTTTAGCTATAAGTAATTCCGGAAAGTGGTTTTTGAATTTTTTTACAGTTTTTTTAGGAATTTTCTACCCCAAGCCGAGTATGAACGGAATTCTGGGGTAAAAAGTTTTCTCGATTTCTCGGCCTATCTCATCCCGTTTTGGCTAAAATTAACGCCGGAAAAAGGTTTGTCAGTTTTTTGAATTTTTTTGCTATTTTTTTCGGAATTTTCTTGCCTTGGTCGAGCATGAACTGAATTTGGGACTAAAATTCTTTTTTCTCTTTCTTGGCTTCTCTCAACCCGTTTTGGATAGATATAATGCCGGAATTTACTTTTTAAATTTTTTGAATTTTTTTCCTATTTTTTTTCGAATTTTCTAGCTCGGGTCGAGTGTGAAGGAATTCAGGACTAAAATTTTTTTCTCTCCTTTTCGGCCTATCTCATCCCGTTTTGGCCAAAAGTAATGCCAGAAATAGGTTTTTTAATTTTATAATTTTTTTTGCTATTTTTTTCGGAGTTTTCTTCCCCAGGCCGAGTACGAACGGAATTCTCCACTAGAAGATTTTTCTCGCTTTCCCGGCCTACCTCATCCCGTTTTGGCTAAAAATAATGCCGGAAAGAGGTTTTTTAATTTTTTCGTTTTTTTTTCTATTTTTCTCGGATTTTATTGCCCGGGTCGTGTATGAACGGAATGTGGGACTAAAAGTTTTTTCTCACTTTCTCGGCGTATCTCATCCAGTTTTACCTAAAAGTAATGCCGGAAAGTGGTTTTTGAATTTTTTTGCTATTTTTTTAGGAATTTTCTTCCCCAGCTGAGAATAACGAAATTCTGGACTAAAAGATTTTTCTAGATTTCTCACCCAATCTCATCCCGTTTTGGCTAAAATTAGGGCGGAAAGAGGTTTATTAGTTTTTTGAATTTTTTTGCTTTTTTTTTCGGAATTTTCTTGCCCGGGTCCGGTATGAACGGAATTCGGGACTAAATTTTTTTTTTTTTTCTTTCTCGGCCACTGTCAACCTGTTTTGGATAGAAATAATCCCGGAATCAACTTTTTAAATTTTTGTAATTTTTTTGCTATTTTTTTTGGAATTTTCTAGCTCGGGTCGAGTGTGAACGGAATTTGGGACTAAAAGTTTTTTCTCACTTTCTCGGCCTATCTCATCCCGTTTTAGCTATAAGTAATTCCGGAAAGTGGTTTTTGAATTTTTTTGCAGTTTTTTTAGGAATTTTCTACCCCAGGCCGAGTATGAACGGAATTCTGGGGTAAAAAGTTTTCTCGATTTCTCGGCCTATCTCATCCCGTTTTGGCTAAAATTAACGCCGGAAAAAGGTTTGTCAGTTTTTTGAATTTTTTTGCTATTTTTTTCGGAATTTTCTTGCCTTGGTCGAGCATGAACTGAATTTGGGACTAAAATTCTTTTTTCTCTTTCTTTGCTTCTCTCAACCCGTTTTGGATAGATATAATGCCGGAATTTACTTTTTAAATTTTTTGAATTTTTTTCCTATTTTTTTTCGAATTTTCTAGCTCGGGTCGAGTGTGAAGGAATTCAGGACTAAAATTTTTTTCTCTCCTTTTCGGCCAATCTCATCCCGTTTTGGCCAAAAGTAATGCCAGAAATCGGTTTTTTAATTTTATAATTTTTTTTGATATTTTTTTCGGAGTTTTCTTCCCCAGGCCGAGTACAAACGGAATTCTCCACTAGAAGATTTTTCTCGCTTTCCCGGCCTACCTCATCCCGTTTTGGCTAAAAATAATGCCGGAAAGAGGTTTTTTAATTTTTCAGTTTTTTTTTTCTATTTTTCTCGGATTTTATTGCCCGGGTCGTGTATGAACGGAATGTGGGACTAAAAGTTTTTTCTCACTTTCTCGGTGTATCTCATCCCGTTTTACCTAAAAGTAATGCCGGAAAGTGGTTTTTGAATTTTTTTGCTATTTTTTTAGGAATTTTCTTCCCCGAGCTGAGAATGAACGAAATTCTGGACTAAAAGATTTTTCTAGCTTTCTCACCCAATCTCATCCCGTTTTGGCTAAAATTAGTGCCGGAAAGAGGTTTATTAGTTTTTTGAATTTTTTTGCTTTTTTTTTTCGGAATTTTCTTGCCCGGGTCCGGTATGAACGGAATTCGGGACTAAATTTTTTTTTTTTTTTATTTCTCGGCCACTGTCAACCTGTTTTGGATAGAAATAATCCCGGAATCAACTTTTTAAATTTTTGTAATTTTTTTGCTATTTTTTTTTGGAATTTTCTAGCTCGGGATGGGTGTGAACAGAATTCGGGACTAAAAGTTTTTTCTCTCATTTTTGGCCAATCCCATCCCGTTTTGGCGAAAAATAATGCCAGAAAAACGTTTTTTAATTTTTTGAATTTTTTTGCTGTTTTTTTTGGAATTTTCTTCCTCAGGCCGAGTACGAACGGAATTCTGGGCTAAAAGATTTTTCTCGCTTTCTCGGCCTATCTCATCCCGTTTTGGCTAAATTTAATGCCGGAAAGAGGTTTATTAATTTTTTGAATTTTTTTGCTATTTTTTTCGGAATTTTACTCGACCGATGAACGGAATTCGGGACGAAAATTTATTTGTCGCTTTCTCGGCCTATCTCATTCCGATTTGGCTAAAATTAATGCCGGAAAGAGATTTTTTAATTTTTTTTCTATTTTTCTCGGAATTTTATTGCCCGGGTTGTGTATGAACGGAATTTGGGACTAAAAGTTTTTTCTCACTTTCTCGGCCTATCTTATCCCGTTTTAGCTATAAGTAATGCCGGAAAGTGGTTTTTGAATTTTTTTGCAGTTTTGTTAGGAATTTTCTACCCCAGGCCGAGTATGAAGGGAATTCTGGGGGGAAAATTTTTCTCGATTTCTCGGCCTATCTCATCCCGTTTTGGCTAAAATTAATGCCGCAAAGAGGTTTGTAAATTTTTTTGAATTTTTTTGCTTTTTTTTTTTTGGAATTTTCTTGCGCTGTTTGGGTATGAACGAAATTCGGGACTAAAATATTTTTTTCTCTTTCTCGGCCTCTCTCAAATCGTTTTGGATAGATATAATGCCGAAATTAACTTTTTAAAATTTTTGAACTTTGTTGCTATTTTTTTGGAATTTTCTAGCTCGGGTCGAGTGTGAACGGAATTTGGGACTAAAAGTTTTTTCTCACTTTCTCGGCCTATCTCATCCCGTTTTAGCTATAAGTAATTCCGGAAAGTGGTTTTTGAATTTTTTTGCAGTTTTTTTAGGAATTTTCTACCCCAGGCCGAGTTCATGAACGGAATTCGGTGGTAAAAAGTTTTTCTCGATTTCTCGCCTATCTCATCCCGTTTTGGCTAAATTAAGCTGAAAAAAGGTTTGTCAGTTTTTTTGAATTTTTTTGCTATTTTTTCGGAATTTCTGCCTTGGTCGAGATGAAACTGAATTTGGGACTAAAATTCTTTTTTCTCTTTCTTGGCTTCTCTCAACCCGTTTTGGATAGATATAATGCCGGAATTTACTTTTTAAATTTTTTGAATTTTTTTCCTATTTTTTTTCGAATTTTCTAGCTCGGGTCGAGTGTGAAGGAATTCAGGACTAAAATTTTTTTCCCTCCTTTTCGGCCAATCTCATCCCGTTTTGGCCAAAAGTAATGCCAGAAATCGGTTTTTTAATTTTATAATTTTTTTTGATATTTTTTTCGGAGTTTTCTTCCCCAGGCCGAGTACAAACGGAATTCTCCACTAGAAGATTTTTCTCGCTTTCCCGGCCTACCTCATCCCGTTTTGGCTAAAAATAATGCCGGAAAGAGGTTTTTTAATTTTTTAGTTTTTTTTTCTATTTTTCTCGGATTTTATTGCCCGGGTCGTGTATGAACGGAATCTGGGACTAAATGTTTTTTCTCACTTTCTCGGTGTATCTCATCCCGTTTTACCTAAAAGTAATGCCGGAAAGTGGTTTTTGTATTTTTTTGGTATTTTTTTAGGAATTTTCTTCCCCAAGCTGAGAATGAACGAAATTCTGGACTAAAAGATTTTTCTAGCTATCTCACCCAATCTCATCCCCTTTTGGCTAAAATTAGTGCCGGAAAGAGGTTTATTAGTTTTTTGAATTCTTTTGCTTTTTTTTTCGGAATTTTCTTGCCCGAGTCCGGTATGAACGGAATTCGGGACTAAAATTTTTTTTTTTTCTTTCTCGGCCACTGTCAACCTGTTTTGGATAGAAATAATCCCGGAATCAACTTTTTAAATTTTTGTAATTTTTTTGCTATTTTTTTTGGAATTTTCTAGCTCGGG